>NC_045455.1:82172828-82237296 GCF_002776525.5 Piliocolobus tephrosceles
AAATAAATAAATAAATAAATAAATAAATAAATAAATAAATAAATAAAACAGTTTTATCACTCAGGCAATTTCAAGTGTTAGAAGCTCCATGATTTTTTTAATATACCACAACCATATTTTTGCTATGACCAATTTTCATTTTCTTTAAGAAAATTATGGAGCTGTTCATTCTCTTAATTAAAAATACCAACAACAAATATCAAATTTATAATCATGCATTGGTCTGGTTCTGGACTATTAGGTTCACCAATCTATTTATCAACCTCTCCACTTAACACCAATAGAATGCTATTACTTTTTTAATATGTTGATGCATGATGACAAGTCTTTCCTCTTTTTCAAAATTTTCTTGATTATGTTTATATTTTTGGTCTTCCCAATGGGATTTAGAATCAGCTTGTCAAATTCTATGAAGAATCTATTGGAATTTGGATTTGAAATGCATTGAATTTATGGATTCTTTTAGAGAGACTAGACATCTTTTATTTAATCTTGGTGAAGAGGTATAATATTTCAAACAGAATTCTAAGGTGGCCCCAAGAGTCCTGCCTTATAGTGTACATGCCCTATATAAACCCTATTCTTTGAATACTGGCAAGGCTTGTGCATATGATGCGATTTTACTCCCATGATTATGTTACTGTATGTGGCAAAAGGGATTTTGCAGATGTGGTTAAAGTTCCTGATTAGTTGATCATGAGTTAATAAAAAGGGAGATTATTTGGAGCTGGGCCTCATCTAATCAGGTGAGTCCTTAAGAGACAAGAAGCAGCAGCAGACACTCTCTGCAGGCCTTGAGGAAGTAAACTGCTGTTGTGAGCAGAGGGAAGTCACGTGACAAGGAACTGAGGGCAGCCTCTAGGAGCTGAGTACAGTCTCTGAGCTCACAGCTATCAAGAAGACAGAACCAGTCAGGCTCGGTGACTCATGCCTGTAATCTCAGCAGTTTGGGAGGCCGAGGTGGGCAGATCATTTGAGCTCATGAGTTTGAGACCAGCCTGGCCAACATGATGAAACCCCATCTTTACTAAAAATGAAAAAAACTAGCTGGGTGTGATGGCACGTGTCTGTAATCCCCGCTACTCAGGAAGCTGAGGCAGGAGAATTGCTTGAATCTGGGAGGCAGAGGTTGTAGTGAGCCGAGATTGCACCACTGCACTCCAGTCTGGGTGACAGAGCAAGACTCCATCTCAAAAAAAAAAGGACAAAGAATCACAAGAATATGAATTCTGGGAATCATATGAATGTGCCTGGAAGAAAACTCAGAGCCACAGAGGAGAAAACAGCCTGGCCAACACCTAGATGTTAGCCCTGTGAAACCCAAGGCAGACAGCCCATTTACACCATGCCCTGAGTTCTGATCTACTGAACTGTGAAATAAAAATTGAGTGATGTTTTGAGCCACAAAACTTGTGGTAACTTGTAATGGAGCAGTAAAACATAAATACATATACCTCTAATGTTGGTAGGCACTTCTAAGGATTTTTCCTTAAAATATTTCCATATTTTTAAAACCTATTTCTAAAGTTTTAAAACTCTTATTACTAGAGGGAATGAGTTTTTTTATTTATCATATAATTAATTATTGCCACTATAGAAACTAGTGATGCTAAAACTGGTGATGTTTTAAGTTCATCTGGTATCCGGCCACCTTGCTAAACATAATCATCTTATTCAATTCATTTTATTTTATTCTTGCCTATATATATACATATTTATTCATTTTCTCATCTTATTGCACTAGCTACAATTTCCCATACAACATACATCCCATACAATTGAATGTTGTTGATGATAATAGGCTTTCTTTCCTTATTTTATAACCTAATGGGAGCACACCCAGCTTTTCACCATGAATTTTGATATCAGTTCTGATTTCTGGTAGATACTTTTCATAATATCAAAGAAATATTCTTCTATGCTACTTTGGAAAAAGGTTTTATTTGTCATTTGAAATCATGGCTAGGCATTCCTTTTTGGCAACTATTGAATGATTTCTGTGCTCTTTGATCTGTTAATGAATTACAATGATACGTTTCTCATGTTAATGTTTCTTGCATTGACTAAACACTTCTTGGTCTTTTAATACACTGTTAATATTTTATTTTGAATTTTTACACGCACTTTCACAAATAAGAATGGCATAGAGTTTTATTTTGTGGTGCTGAACTACCTAAAATATATGGCTAATGGATTAAAATCTTCAGATACACAAATTTGTACTAATTGATTTCTCAACTGTATGCCCTTATAAAACACAAACACAGATTCACAGTTTAACAGGTAAACCCCATGGATGTAAACTAAAATCTCTACATGAACCAGCAAATATACATACATGAAGCCACTTCAGTAGGTCTGTGTACCGTGGACAAGTGCTAGACACTCTGGCAGAGAAGCCCACGATCCACCTAAAGAGAGCAGCCTCCACTCAGGTCCAGCCAATGACTGCTGGTGGAAATGTGACTACAGTGTTGCCAGATCTACCAGATACTTAATTAATTTCTAAGATTTGATTCAAATGAAAAAAGAAAATAAAAAGAAAAACTACCCTCTGGGCCTTGTTTGTAACTTTTGAATTAGGTGGTCAATCTTAGGCTTACCATGGTCATGCACATAAAAAAAGTGTCACTTACTTCTTTAGACAATCAGAATAAGAAGAAAAAAAGTACGTCCTGTGAACTTTCCATCAATAAATAGACCAGCAAACATCTTTAAAGAGTCCTCAAGAAAGGCAGTTTCCTTTAAATATTAAAGTGCAATTTAAAATGTAAGAAAGCAGAGTTGCTTCTGAAAGACAATAAGATCACTGAAGAGTACTTGTTAATCAGATTTTTATGTACAGTGATAAAAATGAACATCTCAAATTGCCTCCAGATCTCATAACTAGCCAAATAAACCTAGACAGGACAGTGAATCATTACTTTTTGCATTCGATGAAAACTATACTTTTCTCTAGGTTAAAAGTACAAAGTTAGAAAGCAGAAAACTTTAGACATTTTTGTAAAACAGAAGCATATCAGCTACATAACTCGTGGTTGATATAAAGCTCACATCTTCCAAAACCAAAAAAAATAATTATACATACTCTCTTTATCTATCTTCTGCTTTCATAGGATGTAATTAACATGCAACCCTTGCATCTCTCAGGCATATCTACTTGGGCACGGCCACCAAACAGGGCTCGTAACAAAGGTAGTGATAAGAAAAGGTAAGGAAAAAAGTCTAAGGTTTTGAGTGCCCACCTACACACACTGTCACACCGACACATATACACACAGGAATATCACTGGCACTGTCGACTCTCAAGTCCCCTTCCTGTTCCCTAGAAGAACCACAGAGAGTTCACATATTCATCTGGGCCCCATATTACTTTTCTTGCCAAAGTCTAGAGTGTTGCTCTTCCATCCATTATCATTAATTCGGCACTGAAGCTTCTGCAGATTCTACGGTCCACTCAGCTTCTGCTCTGGAGTTTTATGGAATGACGTTTTGAGAAATGCTATGGCAAATGTAGGGCCTTTAAAATCACGTTAGCATTGTCTGTTCTGTCTCTGTGGATAATGTGCCTTCCAATGTTACTGAGAGTCCTAGTCCAATGATCTGTTTGTTTTCAGCTACAAGTTGGATGTATTCTGATCCAATAGGTGCCTGGTGTAGTAGTTAGAAGATATCAGGCTGCAGTAACAAATACACCCACACATGTAATGATGCAACATAATAGAAACTTCTCTCTCACTCTTTTTTTTTTTTTTTTTTTTTTGAGACGGAGTTTTGCTCTTTCGCCCAAGGGGCCAGACTGCAGTGGTATGATCTTGGCTCACTGCAACCTCTGCCTCCCGGGTTCAGGCGATTCTCCGGCCTCAGCCTCCCGAGTAACTGGGATTACAGGCACCCGCCACCACACCCAGCTAATTTTTCTGTATTTTTAGTAGAGACAGGGTTTTATCATGTTGGTCAGGCTGGTCTCAAACTCCTGACCTCAGGTGATCCACCAGCCTCGGCCTCCCAAAGTGCTAGGATTACAGGCGTGAGCCACCACAACCGGCTGAAACTTCTCATTTATGAGTCAAAATATTCCTGGGTGGCTCAGCTCAGTGAGGACTGTCTGCTCCCTTCCTGGCACCAAACTGGTCATGACCCTGCCTTCTCTGTTGCCTGTTTTCCACAGCCAGCCAAAACGGGAAAAGAGTATGGAAGAACATGGGTGGAAGATGTTTATGCCAGGCCTAGATACGACAAACATGACTTCTGCACACATTCCATTAGCTATAATTCAGTTATGTGGCCGTATCAAACCGTAAAAGAAACTGGGAAATAGGTTCCAGCTGAGTGCTAAGGAGAAGCTGGCAGCAGAAACGGAAGTAGCTAGCAGTCTCAGCTACAGATGGGAAGAAATATTATCTAGACTAACAGCTTATGGGTACCCCACAGCAAAAATAGACCCTCTTTCTCTATAGATTTTTTTCTCACTTCCCATTTTTGGTAATATTCATCCCACAGGTTAAAGAACCAAAAAGTTGTCTTTGAATATGAGCCACGTATTTCGTATCTTACAGCATTTGGACACTTAAAGCCTCTGCCGATCTCCTGCCTCCCAAATGTGAGATCCGTTCTCACTACACTCAAAGCATGGAGACGACAGAAGAAACTTAACCCACGATCTCTGCCCTTCAGACGTGTGCAATTAAGTTTCCAGAAAAAAGGGAGACTCAATATATTCACGGACATGATAAAAGTGATCTAAAAGTACACTATTAAATCTCCTCTCGTTATAGAAGAGGAGAAGCAATGCATCGCTGGGAATTTCCTGATTCATCACCATATACGCAGCACGCATGAGTGGTTTAGGGATAAAGAGAAGAAACTGTTGAGGGTTGACTACATTTTTATCAGAAACTAATGTATTAATTGTATAACCAGTGATTTTAGATACAAAAAAAATCTCATGCCTAGAAAGCTTGACAGTACGCCATTTTAATTTTTTTGGTTTTTGTCCTCTAGTTTTCTCTTGTGACACAATGGATAAGCGAAGAACTCATTAAATTTTATTTCACTTTTCTTCTGTCTTCCTTCATAAAATAATGAAATCAAAGTTGAGAATTACCATGATTAGAGAACGGCCTGTGATGAGTGCAGGGAAACGGTTTATGTCTAACAACTATTTAATCAAAGCGTTACCAAGATCCATCTGTAGCTTTAAAAGAGATTTTCTTCCAAGTTTTGCTGTATTGAAATGCAGTGCAAAACTCTGCATTAAACCACGAATTCTCCAAATTCAATAAAAGGAAGTGTAAAAAGATATTTTCTTCAAATGCCTCCAGCTGGCCATCTGCCCTAATCACATACAGGCCTCAAAATTGTTTTCTACTGACAATAATAGGCTCTATAAAGAGTATTACTGTGGAGTGATTTGAGAGACTGTGGAGAGTATTGTGACCCCTTGCCTCGGTGGAGCGGAGCTCGCCTGGATGGGAATACAAAGTTAGAAACCAGGAGAGAGGCCGAGCCTTTGGTGTGCGGGTTCCTCTTTAGCTGCTATGGCATGATTCTCAAATCTTTCCAAGGAGCAAGGGACAGCTGATTAGCTGCTGGTCTTCTGCCCTCTGAGGGCAACCCCACACAGCATAGTTGGTGGTGCAATGATTGCAATAATTCAGCAAAGTAGGAACTTTAAAAATAGCTTACCTTGAGCTGCTACTCCAATCATGGCATTCACTGTGCAGTCCCACGTGGCCATGCTCAGGGCCGCGTGACGGTTGAGCACTGTGAATCTGCACAGAGTGAGGGTAAACAGAGGCAGCGAGGAGTGGGGAACGCAGTGAGGTCCCCATATTAGTCAGATGGTGTTTCTAAACTCCTGCCTTGCTAAGGAAACTGCCCTAGAGCAGCCCAGCCCCTTGCACAGTCCAGATTGATGGCACAGAGGACCAGGAAGCACTTATAGGAGACAGCCTTTTAAAGGAGGGGAGAATACATACCTTGGAATGGAAAAATCTAGGTTCATAACAAAGATATGCCTCCTCTTACACGCTTCCTGCCACCCCCCAGGGATGCTAAATAAATTACCTCCTTGAGCCCCAGTTCCCTCATCTGTGAGGGAAGAATTACAGCAACATGTACCATTCAGGATTGCAGTGTGGAGTGATTGAGATGTCTTTGAAAGGGCTTTGAAAACAACAAAATGACATAAATATTATTGAGTAATATTAAAGAACAGAAAAGAAATTCTATACAGAGATCCTAACATCAGGGTCTTATTTCTTTAGGGAGAAATAGCATCATCAAGCAATTTGATAAAAATAAGCAAGTAGATAAGAAATGTAAAACCATAGGATAATGACAGGAGTGGTTCTCATTTACCTAGGCACAGATGCACATGTGCATATGTATATTAAGTTTTCAAAGTGCATCCTTTAAATAGATACTGGCAACAACTGTGGAACAGAGCAATACCCCCAAGATGCCCCACAGTTGTGTCCATAGAAAACATTTATTGTGACATGCCCTCTGCACAGGCCTTTATGTGTTGTGAGGGGCATGGCATTCTTACAGGGACATAGAGAGGTGGCCACTGGTATCACTTTCCCCTAGAGACAAGGAAACTAAGGTTCTGAGAAGCTAAGAAAGATGTCTGAGGTCATTTAGGTATTTGGTGCTTCAAGGCAAGCTAAAAACCTAGGGAAACAGCCTACACTGCTGTCTCAGGTGCAAGACCTGAGGTTCAGAGACCAAAAGGATTTTCCGAGGTGACTCAACTCATAAACAAAGGAATATTCAATACTAAAACATGAGGCTTTTAACTGCTGGTCTAATGATCAGAGACAAAATGTTGGAGCAAAGAAGGGTAACAGACTTGCTCTATTTCTTCCCTCAATTATACATTTTTAGGTAAAAAGGATTGATTAGAAGAGTTAAACATTTACAGTGTTATCTGTATTGACCTGGATAATTTAGGGCCTAAAACTGAAAATCATGAAAGATCAGAGTCGTATTAGAAAACTTGGCTGACTAATATTTATATTGCCGCCACTACCCCTTGTTCCACATTCCTCCTCATTCTTGATTATTCTCTTGCTCTGGAATCTGCTTGTTTTAGGCATTTGGGTCCCTTAGCAAATTTTGTCATGAGCCAAAATCCCTGCAGCTTTGTCCCCTTGGTTGCCTTTCCCCCTGGCTAGCCTGTCTCATCTCCTTATCAAATCCCCAGACAAATGCGCAGCTAGCTCAGCTCTTGTGTCACTGGGACTTAAGAAAACTGTTTCCTTCACAAGAGAAACTTTTTAGCGAATTCCAGAAAAGCCTCTTCCCCATCACAAACTAACTCCCCAAGTAATCAGGCCTGTCACATCCTTTGTCTGCCAAAGGCAGAGAAGAGAGAACATGAGGGTCCACCTATCTCTCAGTCACAGAGGATGAATGATCTACGCCAGCCTCTCTCCTGCCAAAAATAAATCAGTCACTCTCCACTTGGGTGTCACTGAGCTGCCACTTCTGTCAGCCACGAGAAAGGCTTCTGTGTCAGTACCGAGAAGACTCAGACTTGTGAGTTGGGAGACAGCGTGCCCTAGTAGAAAAAGCACACAGGCTTGGAAACCTGTTGCTAATGGTGCCCACTGGCAGAGGTGCTGAGGGAAACAGGAGACATGATCTACAGGAAACGCTCTTCACTGTTCTGTTCTCAATAGAAGGGGGCTGGTACTGGCCTGAATTCTAACCCACCATTTAATAACTTGGAGACCTGAGCATGTCACTTCATTTTTCTGATCTTCAGTGTTTTCAAGTTGTTCAGTTCAACAGTTAAACATCCAACTGAAGGCCAGAGTTAATCCAACAAATACTCATGGCGTTCTGATGATAAGCAAGACCTATGTTTGTTGCCGTCAATACAGCAGTGAATAAACTGCGCCCTCTGGGCTCCAATAGAGATGATGGTTTAGAGACAGGCCTCTATAACAAGGAGGGCTACATGCTTGGTCATGGGGTGATTTTGAGAATTGGATGAGAGAAGAGAAAAACAGTACACAGGCACTCAATGGACATTGTCCCTGTGTTGAATCTTCAGAAATTTGCATATATAACAATCAGGTCAATTTCAATAGTTTCAGTAGGATCTTATCTGAAAGCTTAGTAAGCTCTCCTTATGAGGACCCTCTTATTTAAGAGGATCAAGGACCCTCTTCATAAATTGTACAACATTAAAAACACACCTGAACTTCTGGACTGTGCATATCCAAGTTGATAAATATGGGAACACCTAATTATCGCAAGGTACTCTCCATTTTCCCTTTTGCATATTTGACAAGTAGCTTGGGTTGTTCAGAGGGAAGAAACTATCAACGTTCAAAGCAATAATATTCTAGCAGCTAAAACAGACTGCAGTGACCTCACAATGCCATTTTGGCAATGGCCCTGCAGGAGACATTCACTAATGGGCTACTTGGGCTAGACCCTCTCAGCTAAAGGCTAGGCCTAATCTAGTAAAACATGAAAAAGGAAATACAGGCAATTTTCCAAGTAATTCAGGAGAAAAGCACTTTCATCTCAACTCTCAAGGTACAGTAATTGCCACAAACCTTTGGGCCCTGCAGTGGAGACCTGGCCACTGGAACCAAGGTGAAGTCAGTCATGCAGGAAATGTGCAGTGTGGGCTGGGAGTGGAGAGGAAATCATGGGGAGGAAGGTACATTCTTGTTTCTCATAAGATCTGGATGGGGCTCCACCCACGGCATGGATTTGCCCCTCTTCCAGTTGCGTATGACCAACTCAATGCTCCCGTTTTGCTAACAGAACATATCTAGTTATTTTAATTCATACAGCATTTTTTCAGTCATCACTTTCTTCACTTTAAAGTCAGCAATGCAGTTACTTCTGAACCTAGAGAGCAGTGAGCATGCAAAGTCAGAGACGAGGGTAAACAACTCACAGCAATCATAATAAAAACTCTACAGGAAAACAGCATCCTCCCTGGACTGCCAACCAGAATTCCATCAAACAACTTTAAAGGAACTAGGAATTTATTGTCATTAGTCTTCCCTCCCTGTGTGTCTCCGGCAGGATGTTTACTTACGGCTCAGCCTGAGTAATTGCACCAATTCAATAAAAATGAATAAATAAAACCCCTACTTGGTGACTGCTTTATCATCCTGAAGCCCAGCCTCCAGGAATAATTTTGCCAAGTTGAGCACTGGCAGGAAAGGGAGGTGCTGATACAGTGTCCAGCTCCTGGCTCTGTCTTCTCTGGGATATACACAGTCACTTCAGATAAATCACAAGGAATTGTACTTTAACCAATGAGTAGCATGTTGTATGGGCAAAAGTATGGATTCTGGACACAAAGAGAAGGATGCTAAAAAAAAAATGACTTCAATTACTGTGTGATTTTTGATAAATTACCCAACCTCTCTGAATTTGAGTTTCTTTACCTACACAGTGGCTGTTGATGAGCATTACTTAGTTAACATAAGGGAAGTACATATCACCGGGCCAGAGAAAATATTTGTTCTTAGTAAATGCACCTTCCTTCACATTAGTAAATATACCTCTCTCCCTTTCCTCATTTTCTAGAGCTTGCTACATAGACCAGAACTACACCAACACACTTTGATGTTGAAGCAGAATTTGGTACAAGGTGGCTGTAAGTCAGATCTCCTGCTAATTGTGTGAAACTATTTATGTTGATTCATCTAAGCAGCTGGTCTTTTGGGAGAGATGCAACAGACCAAAGAACAAAGATAGAAGCTCCAGAAGCCATGTTAAGGACAGTTTCCCTTAGCTCCTACTCCTCTTTCCTCCACTTCCAAGTAGTTGAGCAGCGTTAAAGCAGAGGTATAACACAGCTCTCATCTTTTCAGTCCCTCAATTTTAGACCCCGCGTTGGGTTACTATTAAGCAATAAGGTTAACTTTGCAACCTGAGGTGACTTCTTTTATTTGTTATGCTATTTGTTTATTGTAAATCAAGTGATGCATACAAAAAAACAAAAACAATACAGAAAAGTAGTGTGAGGGAGAAAGTGAAAGTCTTCTGAAGACCCACTCTCTTCCCCTTCTACCAAAGCACTGACCCCACCCACACACTAGATTTGGAGTCTGACGTCCAGACTGAGGAGGTGACATATTGAATTGCATGAATTGCACTTCTTTGGAAGCCAGTTTCGCTGTTCAGAAGCCTCAGGGTTGTGATATTTGGTGGGAGATGGTTCTAATGGAAAGTGAATTTTAATCTTTATATTGTCTGAGGCTGCCTTGAGGGGCCTTGATAGACACTTCTGTCACTCCTGCATAAACCATGTGAATATGCCTTTTGGTTCCCTTGCAAACAAATTTATACTCTGTAGAAATTACCAAAGTATTTTTATTACAATATATTAGTTAATAAGATCTTTCTAACTCCTAAATTTCTTACTGCTTTTTTTGAGTGTTACCCAATCAGAATAATAGCTATCACTTTTTCAATCCACACGATATTCCTCAATTCACTGAAACATAAGTTAAATAATCTTCCAGGCCTTTAAGGATGGTCAGCAAATAACCAAGGTGTTAAAAGAAACTGCTTGAATTCTGTATTTATTATTCACATTTAATGTATACAAAGGAACTCCAGCAATCATCTTCCTATGAATTTTTCTTTCTCCCTTTTCCCTCTTGGCCATACTCATCAACTTCATCCTACTCATGAGATTTCTCTCTAAAGCAAATTCATAAAGATGGAAAAAATCCTACTAAAAAAATCATCATTGGCTCTCCATTACTCACAAAAGAAAGTCCAAATGCCTGTCATCCAGGCCTCTTTAGCCTGGTCCAATGTATATTTCCAGACTCTTCTTCCCTTAATTGCCTAGATGGATGTAGCACAAGTGGGGCTGCTTCCACAGCAGTCTCCCAGGATCTCTGCCTCTAAGAGATGAGCTCTATGTGACTTACTCTATCCACTGAGAATGATCTTCACTCATCTGTCTGAGATATCTTATGTATCTGTATCAGAAATAAAAATTAAAAAAAAAAAAAAAAAACTACAAAAGCAATGTGACTGTAGCTACTCCTGCTTCGAATGGTGGTGTGGGGATGACAAGATGTGAAATGTAGCACTGGCAACATTCATATTCGAAGAAGACAGTCCTATCAAAGCATTTGAGCCTAGATTAGGAAAACACTGTTATTTCAAGGTTTTGTGCTGCTGAAGTATGCAGTCCTAAAACAGAAATCTCATGGTTTAGTATGGTTATAACTTACTTAATGGCGAGAACATGTTCTGAGAAATACATTGTTAGGTGGCTTCATCATTGTGTACATATCACAGAGTGTATTTATACAAACCTAGAGGGGAGAGCCCGCTATGCACCTAGACTGCATGGCGTAGCTCATTGCTGCTAGGCCACCAACCTGCACAGCATGTTGTTGTACTGAATACTGTAGGCAACTGTAACACAATGGTAAGCACAGGTGCATCTAAACATAGAAATGGTACAATACACATACAGTATAAAATACGAAAGTGATACACCTGTATACTGCAGGTATATTTAAGTCAGCTTAGAATTGAATTTGGGGTAAGGTCTGCAGTGAATTGTTCTAGAAGGCCTGGGATTCTTTTGTTGTTTTCTGAGAGGCAGCCAAGGTGCAGTGGAAAGGAGAGCTTTGTAAGATCAGCAAGGACTCAAGTGGAGAGACCATCTAGAGAAAGGCCCATTAGAGAATGTGGCTCAAAGACTGTTCATGACAGAGCTGTCTACTATTTCCTGTCACATTATCTGCAGTGTGGTATGTACAGTCAGCCCCTCCACCTTCCCAACATTTTAGTGAAATTTACCCAACTCCCAGCCTACTGTGTGTGTAACTTCAGAAGAGAGAAGGAAGAGGCAGGGGCTGGTCAGCAGGACCGCATGGTGTGGAAGGGGAGAGCATGTCCTAGGCAGAGCTGCTGAAGGGACAGCAAGAATGCAGCAGTGGTTGGGACCCCCGTGAATCCCCGGAGTCAACAGAAATGATGCTGGGTTCCCTTTACATATGTAATGGGCATAAACCAGTTTGAGTTAAATCTGAAAACCACATGGTAGTCCTAGAAAACAAAAGGACATGGGTCATAAACAAGAAGGTCATATATGGCCAAAATATCCACTCCCGAAACTCCAACTGAGAGATCACATTTCCTACAAAGTAAATAAAAATTAAGGGATGATGGAAGGAAACAAGAGGAGGGCATGGAAGGAAATGCACAGCTGCAACGAGAAGAGATGGTGGCTAATAGACACAGTATTTCATGCGATGACCCCGTCAGCATAGCCTGACGAAGCAGTGGTGCACTGCCAGCAGTAGCTCCCTTCGTGATCCCTGCACTGGCCTTCCTTCCCATTGCTCCCCTATCCCCACCCATGTCAGAAAATCCCCAGGAGTAGCAGTCCTTCTTGTAAGGAGAGGCTTTGGGCCTGGCACAGTGGCCCATGCCTTCATCCCATTGTTTTGGGAAGCCGAGGCAGGACGATTGCTTGAGCCCAGGAGTTAGAGACCAGCCTGGGCAACATAGTGAGATTCCATCTCTACAAATAATAAGATAATTAGCTAGTGGTGGTGGTGCATGCCTGTAGTCCCAGGCTGAGGTGGGAGGATCTTTTGAGCCCAGCAGTTTGAGGCTGCAGTGGGCTATGGTCGGGTCATACTGCACTCCAGTCTGGGCAACAGAGTGAGACTGTGTCTCTAAAATAGTAATAATAATAATAACAATAACAATGACAATAATATGGAGAGGTTTGGGAAGAAGGAGGCGTTCCAGAGTCATAAAAAGTTTCATGTTGAGGTTGCCCAAATGTATTTTCTCAATGTTCTGCTATTTCAAGTAATGCTTAAAAATGCTACGGATGTTTGTTAAAAGAGCTGGGCTCCACAATAATGATGTTCCAACCATATTTTCTTTCAAATAAAGTTGATACTAAATATGTATTTAGGGACAGGTGACTCCAAAGTCTTACTTGTGATTACCCTGTGAAGAGTACAAGTTTTCTAATCAAAACTGACATTTAAACTTATAATTGGAATTCTTCTAAATTTTTGTATACAGTTTCTCTAAGTATTTCTCCATTAAGTTGTTATATACTATACACTCAATCAGAAATTTCTTTTGACCATGTCTGTGCGTTTATCATTTAAAGGAATATGAGTCTAGAAGCCTAGGATCATAGAATTCAAAGGACCCATAGAGATTACCTAGTTGATACCTTTCATTTTATATATAGGGAAATCAAGGCCCCAGAGGCAGGAAATTAAATTTTACTCTTCTCACTGTATTATTATCTTTGGGCTTAACTAAAAATAATAACCTCTCAAACAGAACCTGTAAATTCAGAACCACTCAGTACTTGATACAGTGGTAATTCATGATGATGATGATGACAATTTTATTTTTAGCCCCATTCTTCACCCCTCCTTATGGTCACACACTTTGACATGTGACTTTTCAGTTCCTCCCAGGAAAAGGATGGAGAATATTTCCCTGATCCTTCAAGTTGAACTTTAAGTTTAGCCAAGTGATTTATGCTGTTCAATAAACTGAGGTGGAAGAGACAGTGAGGGAGCCATATGGAAACCTAGACCTCCCAAGGTCTGTGGGTTTCGACTGGCTGTCTGGGGCCATGTCCATCACAATGAGAAGAACATTTCTTTTCTGAAATCGTTGAGCCAAGGAAGATGAGACGCACATGAAGCACAGCCATCCCATGTAGCCCACAGATGTGCAGTGAGCTGAGCTGCCGGGCAACTTCGGCGTAAAGTAAAACCACCCAGCCAAGCCCAGCCATCCTGCTGATATATAAACTGTCATAAATGACGGTGGGTTTAAGCCAGCGAATTTGAGGATACTTTGTTGTGAGCAATAGCAAGCCATATAATGATGAATCATTCATAACCTCCAAATCTATTTTGAAATTATTGTTAACAGCTTTTAATTGCAACATGGCTTACTTTCATCCCATGTTATACACATTCTGGGCTGAATTTTACCCAAAATCAGTTAAAGTGCTGTGCTGAGTCATTCCTGTGCTCAAAAACAAATGCTTCAGATGCTTCCGAGTGCCTGAAAAACAAGTTTAAGTTCCTCAGTCTTGCTTTGAGTCTTTGCAGATTAGCTCTCACTGTCTCCTATAGGTTTCCTGCCTTCAGCTGGACCTCCCTGGTGTGTACATGTATATAAAGTATGTATTTTGGAGTTATGAGTATGAATTAAAACATTGGGTGTCCTCACTTTTTTGTCATTTAATTTTGGGCACATTTCTTCACTTCAGCCCCAAGTCTCATTTTACCTGCAACACGGAGCCAATTACACTTCTTTCGTTCAGTTACTACGAAGATCCACCTAGGTGGCATATAGAAAAAAACTGCCTTAGAGCTTAGCTTTAGGCAGGAATGAGGGTAGGGAGAGAAGAGAGAGCAGCTATTCCCCCCTTTTCCTTTCTTACTGCCTCCACTCTTGGAGGGTAATATCCCAAATCCCTGCTCTCTACCTGGCAGAGCATCAATAGTAAAACTCACAGCCTCTTTGACGCCCACATTCCTCACAGAGGAAAGGGCCATGGTGAATGTTGTTAGAAATTGGCGTCCATTGAGCCATCTTATCGGTGGTCATGGTGTTGGTGCCTGTAGCCAGACCAGGTGCACGTTTCCCTTTTCACTCTCAGTACTCTGTCAAACACGAGCCTGTTATTGAGAGGTAACTACCTCACTTCATTTCCTGCCCCAAATGAATATGTAAGGCATTTTGAGGTCCTCCTCCCTCCAGCTGAGTGGCACAGAAGTTTTGAGTCCATTTTGCAGGTCCAGTAGGATTCCAAGTAGAAGGTAAGAAGCTTGTTCCAGTCTTGACTCTAAGACATGGTGTCCAGTCCAACTCTCTATTCCATTCAACTACTTTCTTTTGTGTATGATCCACTGGTGGGCACTCAGAGGAGAAGAGGCCTTCCTTTTCCCTCTTCTTTGCATCTCTCTAAATTCAGCCTGTTCAAAACTAGCTGTAATTGTGGTCTCTGATTCTTTGCCTTGAAACTGCAATAAGCCTCATCTCTCTGTATAATTCACGTGGCTTTTGTATAATTAGCTTTGTTTTCATGCTGACATATCATCTCCTCTTTCAGTTGATTATGTTGATTCTATATTTACCTTTATCAAGGCTAACATAGTACCTGTCCCATGTAAATGCCCACAAAATATTTAACTTATTTATGAATAATCTTTTCTGTGAATTCATGCCTTTTCTCCTATCTAAGAACAGACTATACAGATGAACTTATAAGTGGCCCTTGGCTTTAACCAGTAATGTTGGTTTGTTGTTTTAACTATTATTAGAATTAAAATCGCTCACCTATTGCACAATGGCCTGTGTTTGCTGCTACCTGTCCACCTTTCTCGGTTCTCTTCTCCATCCCTGTGGCCCTGCCCTCCCTACCTCCCACCACCACCATAGAGACAGTACATCTCCAGATCCTGAACTAACATAGTTCTCTGATCACACCTCTTTTTTCCCATCTTCCTTAATTTGCTATGTCTTTAAGGCAATTCCCCTTAATTGTTGATTTATTTAATTTCTTGGGGCCTATGAATTGACTCTCCAAGCTCTGTTTATTTCTTCTGGTATATTTTCCTTAAGTAGAAAACAAGTTAACCTCTGATTTTTGTTTGTTTACAAAGCAACTAAAATTTTGCTACCTACTAAAATTTAGTAGCAACTTTTTAGTAGACAAAAGAGTCTATAGACTTTTGGGCATGTCTATAGACAGTCTCTGTAGACTAGCTAGCTGCTGAATGTAATGGTAGGTAAATATTGACCAGGTTGGATTGCATAGGGTTAACATAAGCAGTGGTTCTTTTGCAAAGAAAGACCTGGAAATTGGAACACTAAATTTTAGCAGTTGCCAAATGATGGGTTTCAGGAATCTGAAATACCCTGTCCCTGACTCTGTCAAGAGGCTCATACTGATACAAGCACCAAAAAATAAAAATTTCTGTCAAATGTGATGTTTGATCTTGTAGACTAGCTTGTGCTTGACCTGCAGTGGTCAGTGGAGCATGACATTGTAAATGGAGGACAGCGAGAGAGACTGTTTACCCAAAACCTGAAGCAAAGGCTGTGTTTGGAAAATACAGGATGGAAAAAAATATATCGCCATGGCAACAAATTACTGTTATATTCACATAAAGCAAAAATAGATCTCTCTCTCTCTCTTTCTCTTTATTCCTCTTTGAGAAGCACATATTTTAAAGTGGATGGAAGATTAAAGGTGATATGCAGAAACAGCTGCAAGAATATATTTTCATTTTTCTTTATTTAGTTTATACTAATGTCGGTATCAATCTGAAAGACAGAATTTTGATCTGAAAGTATGTCAGTTTCAGAGAGCAGGAGCAGCTTAGGGGAGAAATGTATAATTTAGTCAAAAACTCTACTTTGACTTAATATAATGATGGTGGATTTGAACTTATCAAAACAAAATGTTCCTGGCATCAGTCACCAGGAAAAATAATATTCCTTCAAGTATTTTTTCTTTCTATTTGAAAAGCCCCAAAATGTTTTGCTCCTCCTTTTAGCTAACAAAGAAGAATTCCTCAGTTTAAATTACATGAAGGTAAAAGATATTTTCAGGAGTTATTCGATCAGGTTCTTCTTTTTCTCTAAATTCCCAGGAGTTGTTGCACAGCATGGTGACTGCTATGGAACATTGGTATGGAGTTTCAGGAGAAATAGGGTGATAGGATCCAGTTCCCCTAGCAGAGTTCTTGGATGTCAAGTTCTGATAAATTCCCACTGCTTTCTGGGTCCAAGCTCTCTACTGGCTTAATTGGGTACCACTAACTTGTCCCAAGAGAATGGGGAGTGACACCTTGTAAGTCAACTAACATAAGGTAGATGTTTTTGATGATACATGTTGTCACATTGTATTTCTCTTAAAACATTATTTTTAGCACTTAACAATAATCCTTATTTCCTTTGTGAAATCTAAGGAAGATATCTCACAAGTTTCTTCCCAAAGCCAGCAAACTATTTGATCAACCCTGTGAAACTGTCACTTCTTGTAAAACAAAAATGGCCCAATATTAGCAGTTTCATAAGGTTTTAACTTGGTAAGTATCATATCCACTATAATGGTCATGGGACTACCCCCCAAATCACTGAAGTTATTGATGATTCACTTCAAATTCATCACTATCTTCTTTTTGCTTTCATAGACGAGAGGTGAAAAGCCTTCACGTTTAGTAATCAGTTGTACTTCTACCCATCTGACTAGGTACGGCCAAATCTAAACTAATTATCACCACTCACAACCTAGCAAGCTTACTTCTCCTGGAACGTCTGTTTCAGCAATTGGCACTCTCACAGAAAAATCTGGGAGCAATCCTCAATTTCTCTCTCCCCTTCTTTCTCTCCTTCAGCTCTCAGCACTTATAGTCAGTGAGTTTCATCAGCTGCAACTTTCCTTTCTCAGCCTCAACGATACTGATTGCTGCTATAATTCAGGACTTTATCACACCTGCATTAGTGTACTAGTCACACAAATAGTCTTCACATTTGCATCTCCTCATACACAAATTCGAATTCCACTGCTGCCAGAGTAGCTTTGCTAATATTACAAATCTAAATATCCCTCTCCTCATCAGAAACTTCATGTTTCCCTATTGCCTCAGGATAAACTCTCAATAGCTAATTGTACTCACCTTGGAGCACCAGGTACTTTTATTGTTGGCTTCATTTGCTTATCCTGGCTACCATCCCTGGAATAACTTACCTCACCCTATTCCATCTTGCCCAGCTTGGAAATCCTTAATCATCATTTAGGACCAAACCCAGGGGCCATGGAAACTTTTAGGGGCAAAAGAATGAGCTTATTTCATTTGTTTATAGTTTATTTCTATTTCTTCTGCTTACTTATAACCTTCACTTATTTTATAGTAAGTTTTTGGACACTTTCTTATTTATTTACAACAGCTTATTATATTTTGTGAATGCGTTTCTTTTCAATTTTTTTTACATTCAGATATCTACAGAATATATTTGTATATATAGTATGGCTTAGGGATCAAACTATTTTTTTTCCAAAGTAGAGTTACTTGTCCTGAAACCATCTTTTCTTTACTGTTCTGATAAAACTTTTATAGAAATTCTCTAATATTTTTCATTGATTTCCTCTGTCTACATAAATCAAACTATGTCATTAAGGCTTTAAAATATTTTTTAGTATTTGATAAAACAAATTCTTACTGCTTACTGTTAACTATCTACATGTCCTTGACTATTTTCCTGCATCTTCTCTTCAAAATAAACCTTAGAATCAGTTTATCAAATTTCATTTGGGTTTTAATTAGAATTGCTCTCTATGTACAGAGTAATTTGTTGAAAGACAATTATTTCCCCCATTCAATTTCCTTTTGAAAAGTTAACTGACAACAAATATGTCAGTTCATTTCTGTAGACTGTTGTCACTCTGCCTTGATAACTGTGGCTTTATACCAAGCCTTGCAACCTGATAGCATAAGAGCTGCAATTTCATACTTGTTTTTCAAGAATGCTCTGACTTTTCTAGCTCACTTGCATTTTTATATAAATTTTAGAATCAGCTTTTTAATCACTTCAAAAAGCCTTATTAAATTTTGATTGGGATTGTATTGAATTGTTCAACTAATTTGAAGAGAATTGATATTTTAACAAAATTGAGTCTTTCAACCCACAAGTATGTTTCCATTTATTTCAGTCTTCTTAAATGGTTCTTAGTAATGTTTTGTAGTTTTCAGTGTAGAAACCTTGTGGTTGTTAAATTTATTGATTTTTTTCCTCACAGCCCTAAATTTTTAATGCTATTATACATCATGCTTTTAAATTTCATTTATATTTTTATGTGAATAGTTTATAGAAATTAAATTGATATTTTCATATGGTACAATCTGTCTTCTGTGATCTTGCTATATTCACTTAGTAGTCTTAATATTTCCTTTGCAGATCTCTCAGGGTTTTCTAGCAACACAACCATGTGATCTCTGAATAAAGACTGTGTGTGTGTGTGTGTGTGTGTATACTGCATATATATAACATATATACATTTATATACTGCATAATGAATTTATACAATGATAAATAATGTAATAATATAATTTATTTTTCTATTTATTTATTCTACTTCTTACTTCATTAGTAAGGACCTCCAGGGCAATTCTGATTAGAAGTGATGAGAATGAAACCCTGTCTAGTTCCTGATTTTAGGGTAAAAATGTAAACGATTTCACCATTATATCATTATATATAGTTGTAGCTGTATGATTTCTGTAGACATACTTTATGAGATTGAGGATCTTGCATTCTATTATTGATTTTTCTGGAAGTTTTTTTTCTTGCATCATGAATGGGAAATGAATGTTTTCATGTTTTTTTCTGTATCTCTTGAGATAATAATATAATGATTTCCTTTATCAGTTGTTCAATGAATTATGTTGATTGGTTCTTGAATACTAAACACATTTTGCTTCCTGAGATAAACTTCACTTATAATACTGTATTCTAGGTGTTTAAAAATATTTTATTCATTATATTTATTATTAAGTATTTTAGACATCATATGATAGATTTTAATATTCAATGGTTAAATACTTTAAATATAATTCAACTTATTAAATTTAATGTGCTAGTTATTAAAAATTTTAAATTGACTATACATTCAAATAGTTTGGAATATTTATTAAATATTCTACTTTTATTTTTATTCAAAATACTTTTTAAAATATTTTCCAGGATGTGATTATTTATATTGCTAAGGATTTTTGCATCTGTATTCATGAGACACATTTGTTTCTCTTTTAAAAATGTCTTTGGTAGTCTTCTAGACAGATAAGAAAATGTTGTTCCTGCTTCTGTAATTATCAGTAGAGTCTGTGGAAGATTGGCATTGTTTCTTTCCTGAATGTTCCTTAGAATTTACCATTAACGCCATCCTTTGGGAACAATTTTAATTAAAATTTCAATGTCTTTAACAGATATGGGGGTATCCAGACTTTTCATTTATTTTTGTATACATTTCGTGGGAGTTGGTAAATTGTTTTTAAAGGAACTTGTCAGTTTTGTTTGTCTAACTTATTGCCATAAAGTAGTTCATAGTATTTTGTTATTATCATTTTAATATTGAGGGGATCCCTGGTGAAGTCCCCTATTTCATTTCCGATATTGGAAATTGTGTCTTCTCTCTTAGTTTTTTCCTTGATTAATCTTGCTAGGGGGTTATCACTGTTATTAATGTTTGCCAAACCTACTTTTGTTCTTATAGATTTTAATTTTTGTTTGTTTGTCTTCTCCACTTTTAAAGTGTATTAAATTTGGACCAATAGACAATGATATATTTCTCTATTTAGATATTCTTTAATTTACCTCAACAATGTTTCATAATTTTCTGCAGAGAGATCTTGTGGCCATTAAATTTATTTTTGTATTAGTTTTTGTTATTGTATATGGTATCCTTTTTATGATTAAAACTTATTCCTGATGAATTATAGAAATACAAATAATTTGATATTATCAACATATATAAAGTGATGTTGGGAAACTCACTTTTATATTCTGTTTATCTGTAGAATTTTTGGGTTTTCTACAGGCACAATTTTGTGATTTGTGAGTAATAACTTTTATTTCTTTGTTGTCAATCCTTATAAATTTAGTATCTTTGCTTGCCTTATTGTTTATATTAGAATTTCTAATAAAATACTGAAATAAATAATGTTACTAGATATGTTTGTCTCATATCAATCTCAATGGAAAGTATTTACTATTGCACCATTACCTATGATATTTACTAAAGGTTTTGAGCAGATACTTGTTTTCAAATTGAAGAAATATCCTTTCCCTCCTAATTTGTCAGAGGAGTTATTTCTGAATAAAAACTTGGAGAAATCAAAAACTTGAATAAATCTTGAGAAGGAAGGAAACTTACACAAATATGGAGAAAGGGTGTTATGTGGAGAGAAAACAGTCCATGCAGGCCCGGGGTGGGAGAACACCTGAAATGTTTGAGGAACAGCAAGAAAACCATGGTTGCTGGAGACAGGTGGGAATCAAGAGGGAGCAGGAGAACATGAGGGAAAAGGATGGGGATTGGGAAGGACAAGATATGACTTTTGTATTAACGTAAGCATTGCGATTTCTTTGTTGCTAATAGGAGTCAAAGACAGAAGGAGGGAGGCAGAAAACCTGAAATCATTCAATACCTCTATTTATTTAATATTAAAAGAGTCAATATTGCAGAGATGTCCCCAAATTAATCCATAGATTCATTGTAATACTAATAAACATCCCAGCAAGGTTTGAGAGTAGAAATTATAAGCTTATTCTAAAATAAATATGAAATTAGAAGACTAGCCAAAATAATCATGAAGAAGACCCATGTGGAAGCACCTCCATTGCCAGAAATCCTTAAAGCAAGCTAATTAAGACAGCACAGTGATGACGCAAGGATGAAAATATGAACCAACAAGCCAGAAGAAAATGGCCAGAAATAGACCCACACATGCAGACATTTGGTTTGTTACAAGAATGCCTCTGCAAGGCTATAGGAAAACAATGGTTCTTTTAATAACTGGTGCTGAGCCAGTTAGGTATCTGTGTAGGAACCTACTTCTTACCATTCCCCAAAGCAATTTTTGATGAATTGAAGTCAAATCAAGAAAGACGGCCGGGTGTGGTGGCACATGCCTGTAATCCCAGCTACTCGGGAGGCTGAGCAGGAGAACTGCTTGAACCCGGGAGGTGGAGGCTGCAGTGAGCCAAGATCGCACCATTGTACTCCAGCCTGGACAACAACAGCAAAACTATGTCTAAAAAAAAAAAAGAGAGAGAGAGAGAGAGAGAAGGAAGGAAGGAAAGAAGGAAGGAAAGAAGGAAGGAAGGAAGGAAGGAAGGAAGGAAGGAAGGAAGGAAGGAAGGAAGGAAGGAAGGAAGGAAGGACAAAATTATAAGACTTTTGCAAGGCTACATAAAAGAATATCTTTATGACCTTGGGATATGCCAGGGTTTTTTAAAACGGGACAAAAATCATTAACTATAAAGGTAGAAATTGCCTTTAAATGTCATTAAAATAAGAACTTTCATTCATCATAAGACACCCTCAAAGACTGACGCATATATATATATGCGCTTCTCTATATATATAGATATATATGTGTGTGTATATATGTGTATATATACAGAGAGAAAATATATATAGTGTGTGTACATATCTCCATTCAAATGTATATATAATATATATACCTCCATATGTGTGTGTATATATACTCTAGTCTTTTATATATACATATGTATATATATACACACACACACATATATATCTATCTCCTAGTACCATTTACTCTGCTAAGTGTTTATAACTGATTTGATTTGTATCTTTTCATGGATTTTTTTTTCTTCATAGGCTATGGTGTTCAAGGTAGCCTTTTGTTTATAATAATAATTATTATAATAAATGTGACACTTCTAGTAACATACAAAGCATTCAATTTCATATGCTTTTGGATATATTTGTGGATGAATATACTAAATATGTTCTTTTTACAGCCCTTCATTTATCAGTAAATTATTAACAATTTATTAATACTGGCCTATATTCAACCTCAATAACTTAAATAACTGAAAAACCAGTTTTACGTGGCACCTTCCACTCTTGAAGTTTTCTTTAGCCGGGTCACTCCCTGTCACAGTCTTCTTTGCTTCTGTCAGTCATGAGCAGCACACAGTCTGGTAGAAAGACCACAGTGGTCTTGCCAATAAAAAATGACCATTAAAATGAAAGCGTCTGACTTTTTAAAACATCATCTCTTTCTCTCCCTGCTTTCGACCTCTTCCTGTCCAGCATTCCTCCCAAATGGCTGCTGTTTATTGTTCTCTTCTGAACACAGCTTTGATAAATGGGACAAAAATCATCTTTTTCTCTTGCCTCCACTTCCACAATTTGATTAAATTTCTGAAGATTGAGTAGGGAATTTTATGAATGACCATCTATCATATACAAGATCGACCTTTCTTTTAGTAGCAGGGTGAATTCATTTATTGTTTCCTTTCATTATTATTGTTTGGCTGACTAAATAAAAGCTCTTTGGTTACAAATTGTTCCTTACAGAAAAAAGAAAATCAGGACTTCTTGAAGTAGATAAACTGAGGTGATAAATGGTATAGCATGTGATGTGCTTCTATTTAAAAAATAATAATAATGTGCCTATTTGTATCATTCAGTCAGCAAAAATTTTTAAATGTTGGCTACGTATCAGGCAACTGAATTATGTGTTGGGAATATAAAGTCAAATAAGACACATTCCTGCCCTCAAGGAATTTACAGTCTAGTGAAGAGTTGAAATAAGTACATAAGTGGTTATATTTTACTTTGGTAAAATATATGATAGAGAAAGAATAAATAAATAAGATGGGGCCAGTTAGGAAAGCCTAGATGATGAAAAAGGGGAGCAGAGAGAGATCTCAGACAGAAAGAACATGTTTCAAATACATCATGTATTTTCAAATAGCTAGAAGAGAGGATACTAAATGTTCCCAACACAAGGAAATAATAAATATTTCAGATGGTGGAGATGCTGATTACCCTGATCGGATCACTATACATTGCATGTATCAAAACATCACTATGTACTATATAAACATGTACAATTATGATGTGTTGATTTATAAATAAAAATAAAAATCTATTTTCTAAAACGTCAGAGGGGTGGTGGAGTCTTGGTAGATGCCACATATAGGAATGAGGTGATGATTTTATGTTCTAAGATAAGAAGAATGTCTATTCTAAAATATCCTATTGCTGGATGTTATTAAGAAATGGCTTATATTTTAGAAAATTCTTTTACTAACAGAGAAAGATGGATTGAAGGGGAGGCCAGACTGGAAACAGAGAAACTAGTTGAAAGATCCAGGTGAGAATAATAAGAGTGTTATACTATGGGTCTGGAAATGGAGAAGCAGGAGCAGCAAAATAGATGGTCACAGTAAGTTAGCACAGCATTGTGCTAATTTATTCTAAAATGTTCCTAGGCTTCAGGTTTGCTGGGTGAGGGATATAATAATATGCTGGGAATTGGGTGTGGGTATGATACGATCAGTTTCAGACATGAAGACTTTGAAATACTTGTGAGACAACTAAGTGGAAGAATTTAGCAGACTTGAATAAAGACTTAGAATTCACTAGAGTAATCCTGACCAAAAATCTAAGCTTCTGGAGTTATTTGCATGCTGCCTAATAGTCGAAGCCCTGGATATTGATTATGTCACCCAGGAGTGTGTGAAAAGTAAAATGAGTAGAAAATCTAAATGGGCCCTAGGGAGCTTCTTCTGTTAAGGCCTGAGTCAGAGAAAGAGGAACCCCAGAGGACCACGAAGGAACAGCCAGAGATGCCGGAGGACCTAGGAGACAGCTGTGCCGTGAAGACAGGAAGGGGAAAATTAATTATCAAATATTACACAGGCCAAAAACCACATCTGACTTTCAAACAAAATTATGGACCATTAAGATTGGGGGATGCAACTCATTAGGCTTGGGAGCATTCAGGGTTGCTGAAAAGAGTAAAGGATGTAGAAAAGATGCAATAGATGAGAAAAATAGGAAACGGAAGAACAAAAGCAACTTGTTCAATTAGGATAGCACCAAACAAATACAATTCTTTATGCTTGGTCATTTGATAAATTGGATAAAAGCCAAAAATATTTTTGATCTTAGAACCATGAGGGAGTCTCGGGGCCTTTGGTGTCCCCACCCTTTCTCTTTTAAGCAGGTCAGGTATTTTCATACCTACATATAGATACATTAACTGAGGCTCACAGAGTGATTCATCTGATATTTAGTTAGGTATAAAAAACATCCCCCAACACACCACAATCAGGCCTCTTTGCCTATCCTTTTACCTTTCCTATCAGAAAAGAAAACACTGTTTACTAGTAATTGGCTTGACAGTCTGCACTAACTTGCTTATTAAGTTTCAGGCCTCTTTCTTTTTGCATGCAAGTTTTAATTCTGAACTCGGAGAATTTTGAATGAAAACAGTCATATGTGACAAGAGTCATAAATGAGTTGTTTATTATATCAATTCCTAGCTGCAGTAGAGACTAGACTTTGTTGTAGTAAAGTAGCTTTCAAGGCTTTTTTTAAAAAACCAACAGAAACGCCCCTTATAGTTAAATAATATAATACACAGAACCAATATATAAAACAGCATTCCAGGATATAAATAATAATATTTATTAATATAAATGTACTTTATAACATATTGAAATTATAGCATATATTTTTACATTGTATTTTTTAAAGTCACTTCATGAAGTTGTTTCAGTAAACACAAACAATTCAAAATTGAGATTATACCAGAGAGTTGAGGATAAATGAACCCGCAGCCAACATCTGTCATGGCTTTTGCTTACATAGCTTGGAGAGAGTCCATATTCATACAGATAGGGAGTTGCAAATGGTGATTTTTTTTTTAAACAACTTACCTTGCATTATCACAATACCCTCTGCTTATGTAGAGGTGGTTAAGGAAGCGCTGCACAAACATGAATCTATTTGATGGGACAGGATAACACATAAGTTGATTCCCATGTTGAAATATGCTATGTAATACATTTTAAGAAGCATGTTGGTTTTATTTCTGATTTTGAACAGTGAGAATATATTTAAACCAAATTTATAGTACATTTCTGTCAGATCCCTGGAGTACCTAATCTTTTGTGTAAAATAAAGCCTATTCAGGTCTTATTACAAGGTCTATTAAGCCAGGGTGGAGCAGTACTTTTTAAAGTAATAGAAATTTTTATAAAACCCTTATTGTTTTTAAATAAAATCTTTATTTCAGAATAGTTTTTTGATTTACACTAAAGTTGGAAAGGTAATAGAGCATTCCATTATATACTCCGCATCCGATTCTCCTTATTATTAACATCGTCTATTGCTATGATAGATGCGCCACAGTTAATGAACCAAGACTGTGCATTATTATTAGCTAGTCAATCTTTATTCATACATTACACGTTAGTCACCGTGTTGACTAAGGTTCCTCTTGCTTGCAACAGTTTCTCAGACTTTCCTTGTTTTTGGTGACCTTGACAAGGTTTGAGGAATATTGGTCAGGCACTTTGCAGAATGTCCCTCACTTGGGATTTTGTGATTTTTTCCCACGATTAGATTGGTATTGTGAATTTTGGGGAGGAAGCCCACAGAAGTGAAGTGCCATTCTAATCACATCACAATCAACAGGACTCATCACTATTGCTAACCTTGACCACCTGGCGAGGTAGTGTTTGTCAGGTTTCTCCTCTGTTAAGTTACAAGGTTTTTTTTTTTTTTTTTTGTCCCTTGTTCATACTGAACTCTTTGGAAGGAGGCTACCATGAACAGCCCACACTTAAAAAGTAGAGAGTTACGTTCCATCTTCCTAAATGCAGAATATATACAGTAATTATTTAGATTTAGTCTATACAGGGCATTTATTTCCTCTTCCCCTTTTATTTTTCTAACCTTGTTTTATTGCTATATAATTGTTGTACACATTTGGGGGGTACATGTGATACTTTGATACCTGTATACAATGTGTAATGATCAAATCAGGGTAACTGGAATATCCATCACTTCAAACATTTATCTTTGTGATCAGAATATTATGAATCTTTTTTCTAGCTCTTTTAAAGTATAAAATACAATGTTGTTAACTACAGTTATCCTACTCTATTAATACTAGAACTTGTTTCTTCTAACTGTATTTTTGTACCTCTTAACCAACTTCTTCTCATCTCTGCTCTCCCTCACTTTCCTTCCCACCTCTGATAACCCCCATTCTACCCTCTGCTTCCATGAGATTCACTGCCACATATGAATGAGAACATGCCATATTTCTCTGTGCCTGGCTTATTTCACTTAACGTAATGACTTCCAGTTCCATTTATGTTGATACAAGTTATAGGACTTCATTTTAATATTCCATTGTTTACATCTACCACATTTTCTTCATTCCTCCATTGATGAATACTTAAGTTGATGCCATATCCAGGCTATTGTGAATATTGCTGCACTAAACATGGGAGTGCAGATATCTCCTCAGTATACTGATTTCCTTTCTTTTGGATGTATACGCAGCAGAGGTAGTTCTATTTTCTTTAAGAACCTCCATACTGTTTTTCATAATGGCTGTATTAATTTACATTCCAACCAACACTGTGTAAGAGTTTCCTTTTCTCCCCATCCTCACGAGGGTTTGTTATTTTTTGTGGTTTTTGGTACTAGCCATTCTAACTGGGGTGAGATGATATCTCGTTGTGGTTTTGATTTACATTTCCCTGATAACTGGTGGTGTTCAGCATTTTTTCATACACCTGTTGCTTATTTGTATGTCTTCTTTTGAGAAATGTCTATTCAGGTCTTTTGCCCATCTTTAATTGAATTATTGTTAGGTTTCTTTTTTTCGCTACCATATTGACTTCCTTATATATTCTGGTTATTAGTCCGTTCCCAGATGGATAGTTTGTATTCCATAATTTTCTATATCAGTATGAGTTTGTGAATTTTTATTTCATATGTTTATAATCCAATACTTCTTTCACTGGGAGCCTTTTCACTTAGTCCCTATGTTCTTTGGTATACCCCATCATTGTGGGGGTTTTCAACTACTTTTTGACACTTTCTTATTTTCTTGCAGCACAAATTAGTCCAAGTTTATCTTGAATATTTCCTGTCCTCATTCTACAATCAGCCACTTCTCCAAAGAACCTTGGTTTATTTTATTAGAGAATAATTATCAGAAACCGAAATCTGGGTGCTATGTAGGCTCTCTGCTCCCAGAATATCATTGCTTCTAGGCCCTCTCTGCTGACAGAGCAAGGAAATATATTTGTGAATTCTACATGCATATACATTAATTTAAATTAATTTAGTTTTTGTTCAATTCTAGTATACATGTATAAGGGTTTCAGAATCATTAATCCACATACCTGTTGGGCAGCAATTTTATCAGCCACAGTGCAGGGCTTCTGTGTGCTTCTTTCGGCCTTTAGTCTCAGAGATTCCATTCATTGTCAAAGTTACTTAGGTTAGCACCTTTACTCCTATGTCCCTCAGTGAGCTTGTTTCATACATTTGTAATATGGTGAGATAATGTTGCCACATTCTATATTCAATCTTGGGATTTCCAGACCTCTTAAGAGATGTTTAAAGATTTGCATAAATTACTTTTTTGCTGTAAAGTTATATGGGTTTTGACAAATACATTGTGGCAAGTATCTACCATTACAGTATTATATGGAATACTTTTACCGGTCTAAAAAATTCTTTATGATCATGTACTCAAAGCTTTTCCTTTCCCCTGTGGAACTTCTGGAAAACACTCATCCGTTTACCATCTCCATAATTCTGCCTCTTCCATATGGTCATGTAATTGGTATCATACAGTATGTAGCCTTTTTAGACTAGCTTCTTTCACTTAGCAATATTAATTTAAGATTCATCCTTGCCTTGGCAGTTTTGATAGCTCAGTCTTTGCATTCTTGATTAGTTTCCACTATATGAGCATACTACAGTTTTTTCATCAATTCACCTTTGAAGGATGTCTTGGTTACTTTCAGTTTGAGGTGATTATAAATGAAGTTGCTATAATCATTTATACAAGGTTTTTAAGTTTTCAAATCAGTTAAGTAAATACCTAGTAGCATTATATTGCTGGATTATATGGTAAGACAATGTATAGCTTTACAAGAAACTGCCAAACTGTGTTCCAAAGTGGCTGTACCACTTCTCATTTACACTAGCAATGAATGAGAGTTCCTCTTGTTCCACCTAATTGCCAGCAATTAGTTTTGTTAGGTTTTGTTGTTGTTGCTGCTGCTGTTGTTTTAATTTTAACCATTCTAAAAGGTACATAGTGATATCTCATTGTTGTTTTAATTTGAAATATGCAAATGATAAATAAAGGGTAACTTTTTATATGTTTATTTGGCATCTTTATTTCTTCTTCAGTACAGTGTCTACATTTTTGCTCATTTTTTAATTAGTCTGAGCCTTTTTCATTTTTAAAATCTACTCTGATAAATCAAATAATTTGTAAGTTTTCCACTAATTGACACTGCATATTCTTACTCTCTTAAAATTTGGAGAATTGTTCTCAGATGTACTTGAGGTGGTCACTATTCTCTTATTTTGTAAAGTTAGCAAATATAATCAGGTAAGAACCGTAAGTACCTTTATTCACGACAAAAATAAAGACTCAGGGACCATCATTCCATGCTGGAGAAGAGGTAGAGGTTAGGGAAGGAAATAGAGTTGTTTAGCAGCAGAAAAAAACAGCAGTCCAGGCCCCAAATACACAAAGATGTGACTGCTTATGAGCTACTTGTGAGAGCCAGGGCAGTGTGTCTACATACAATCAACGTTAGACTGGAGATGAGCAAGTGGAAAACAATGTTCTTTATTACTACAGCAGTTTGCCTTAAGTCAAGTAAATAAAAAGAAAAAAGAAGCATATCATATGCTCACTTATTTTCTAGGTACTTTCATGATTGTTTCCCCCAAATCAAAGATTTGAAGCTTGTTTGGCTGCGAGGATGATTTCTACAGCCAAGGGTGCAAATTCACCAGACCTTGGCCAAAAATCAGTGTCTTCTTCAGATACTCTCAGACTCTGCACTCTTATTAGCCATGTGTGTATTAGCCTCTGCACTCTTATTAGCCTCTGCACTCTTATTAGTACTCACTGTTACTGCCAGTCCTGTATCTCTGCCCTTGGAGTATATGGCCTATGGGAAAACAAAATATAGATCTCAATTTCCAGAATTACTATGCTGGAGAGACAATCAGAGGCGCCTTTGAGTCTTCTACTGGGATAAAGCCTAGAAACAAAAAAAGAGGTTGCAGGTAACCTGATGTCAGGAGTTGCAGACCTGCCTGGTCAACATGACAAAACTCCATCTCTACTAAAAATTAGCCAGTCGTGATGGCACATGCCTGGAATCCCAGCTACTCCTGCTGAGGCAGGAGAATCGCTTGAACCAGGGAGGTAGAGGTTGCCATGAGCTGAGACTGTACCACTGCACTCCAGCCTGGGCAACAGAGTGAGGCTCTGTCAAAAGAAGATGAAGAAGAGGAGGAGGAAGAGGAAGAGGAGGAAGAAGAAGAGGAGGAGGAAGAAGGAGGAGGAGGAGGAGAAAGAAAAAGAAGAAGAAGAAGAGGAGGAGGAGCAGGAGGAGGAGAAGGAGGAGAAGGAAGGTTGAAAGTGACTTTTATACAAAATTCTTACCCCAACATTTAATATCATCATACTCAACATTTTCCTAATCTGATAGGCGAAATGGTTTCTTCCTTAATTCGAATTTCCTTGATTACTATTGAGCTAAACCTCAATTTTTATATTGCATATTCCAGCCATTCAATTATTCTTTAAGTTGGGTTACTGTTTTATTGATTAGTAAAAATTATTTATATATGCTGGATGCCATTCCTCTATTGTGTGTATTGTAAATATTTTCTTCCAGTCTTCTTATATCTTTTAACTTTGCAATGTCTTTTGGCATGAACTTCATAAACTTTCAATTTTATAGTCATATTTTTCTGTGCTTTTAAAAAACACTGGATGTGTGTGTGTGTGTGCTAAGAAAATCCCTCTTCATGCAAATGACCTAGAAATAATTTATGATATTTTCTTGAAACAATGGATTTAAATTGCACTCTTTAAGTTGTGTGTATATTTTTTATCAGGTATAGTAAATTTTCTCAACCCTCCCTGCCAAAAAAAGAAAATGACTTTTATAGTCACCAGGTACTACACCCTATGAGATGCAGTCTTCACCTCTCCTTTCAGTGTCTCCCACAAAATGTGTTTATAAGCCTCACTTGTTGCTAGGTATGCCATACTATCTCCCTTTCCAGATGTGGCTGCAAAAGTAGAGAAGACTGGGTAATATTCAGCAGTTTCAGTGGAGGCAGAAATAAATCACCTCCACGCACTGTTTTTTATCTGCTGAGCTTTGGCCATGTACTGTTCCCTCTGCCAGGAATGCTCTCTCTGGTGAGCTATCCAAATGCTGCCATTCTGGGAAAAATCTGACCAAATCTCTCCTCCTTTAAAATGTCTTTCCATAGGGATCTCTCAAATTCCTAAACTCTTGTAGAACTTGCGGTTTAACCATTACTGTAGTCTATTACCTATGTATAGATACACACTCACACACACACACACTCTGCAATGTTTCATATGTGTTATCTTTCCTCTTTTATGAGACAGCAAGGAGTCTATGGCTTTTGCAGAGCAAAATAATTTGTGTTATTTTCTATATCATCCTTCAAAGCTGAGATGGATTTTACTCACAATAGGCACTAAATGAATAATATTAAGTAAATTTATTCTTAGTGTCCAGTCCAGAAATCACTGTGGACAATTCTTACGCCATTCTGCAAGGTAGGCCCCATAAAGCCTCTTGACATTTTTCTATTTCATGCACTCTTTATGTTTACATTGACCATGTACCTATGACAATGTCATATTATTGTATTACATACATAATATATTAGCATCTAATACACTGTGATAGATGCTGGAGATAAAATGATATATAATGTATTGTCCCTTCCCTCAAGAAGTTCATAATTTAGACTTAACAGGCCATAATGTGGTACTAGGTAGAGCTCATATTGCTAGCTACATTTTCAGGCTACCAATTTTATTACGAATCTTGCAGGTACAGAGTTTGGTGTCCATTTGGAGAAGCACAATGTGAATAGATTGTGACAGGGATTGCAAACATCTGGTAGACCCAAGCAGAAATGAAAAGCTCCCGTTCCTACTCCAAAAGATAAACACACTTGGTAAAATAGAACAAAAAACATATAGTCAAACTTAATAGCAAGAAAGAGGAATCTTCAGGTGCTAAACATGAGAAAGGAACTCCAATCTAGGAGAAGTGGAGTTGCCTGTCTTTGACGACTGAACATACTCTGAAGACAGTTGGATTTCAGCACCCTCCCAGGGCTGGAAGTGCAGGTTGTGGGCCCAGAGACAAAGAAGGAGCTGTAGTTGGACTCTGTGTATAAACATAGACCCCAAGAAGGGACTGTAATAAAGGTAAACTAAGATTTGAATATTTTATACTATCTTGAGGATTTTGGAAAACAGTTCAAAAACATAATTTATAAAATAAATTGAAAAAGTTGGCTACATCAATAAGTATTACCATTTTATTTTGCATTTCTCTGATTATTACTGAGGAGAGAGTCTCGCTCTGTCGCCCATCCTGGAGTGCAGTGGTGCGATCTTGGCTCACTGCCAACCTCCACTGCCCAGCTTCAAGCAATTCTCTTGCCTCAGCCTCCAGAGTAGCGAGGACTACAGGTGCACGCCACCATGCCCAGCTAATTTTTTTGTACTTTTATTAGAGATAGGGTTGTGCCATGTTGGTCAGGCTGTTCTCGAACTCCTGACCTCAAGTGATCCACCCGCCTCGATCTCCCAAAGTACTGGGATTACAGGTGAGAGCTATTGCACCTGGCCAGGAATGCTATTTTTTAAGTAAACACCAAGAGAAAATCTTACATAACTATTAAAGAGACATATATATTTATTGTGTCATTATTTATAATTGCAAAATATTAGAAATGATCTAAATGGCCAGCTGCTGAGAAATAGATAAATATACCATGCTATGTTCTTGTGATGAAATACTGCGGAGGAGAACTACAGCTCACTGACTGTTTTTGTCAATAAAGTTTTATTAGAAGACAAACATGCTTCTTCATTCACCTTACAGCCTATGGTTGCTCTTATGCTATAATGGCAGAGTTCAGTAGTTGTGACAGAGACTATGTAGCTCACAAAGCCTAAAATATTTATGATCTGGCCCTTTACAGAAAATGTTTGCTGACTCTTGCTGTAGAACAATTGAAGATAAATGTTTCTGCATGAACAGATTTCAAAAATAATCTTTTTTTTCTTTTTTTCTTTTTTTTTTTATACGGAGTCTTCCTCTGTCCCCCAGGCTGGAGTGCAGTGGCACAATCTCGGCTCACTACAAGCTCCGCCTCCGGGGTTCACACCATTCTCATGCCTCAGCCTCCGGAGTAGCTAGGACTACAGGTGCCCACCACCACGCCCAGCTAATTTTTTTTTTTTTTTTTTTTTTTTTTTGTATTTTTAGTAGAAACAGGGTTTCACCATGTTAGCCAGCATGGTCTCGATCTCCTGACCTCGTGATCCGCCCACCTCAGCCTCCCAAAGTGCTGGGATTACAGGCATGAGCCACCGCACCCGGCCTCAAAAATAATCTTGAGTGAAAGTTACAAGTATTCAGAACGATGCACACCATTTATGTTATTCCTACTAATTTGTAAAACAAACAGAAAAGCAGTATAAGTTGGTTATAGAAACTTTTTTGGCAACACTTTTATAAAAACTCAAAGGTAAACATTTTCATCCAATTCATAATAGCAGTCCCAATTCTGAAGTAAGAAAAGGTAAAAGGACTGAAAGGATCATAAAGGAGAGTTCAGCTGGTCTGAAGGTTTTTTCTTTTGTTTTCTTAAAATATATTTAAAAGAAACTTAACAAACATATCAACTTTGTTAATTCCGCATAATTGATATTTGTTATATTTTCTCTGTTCTATTCTCTCTATATTTTTTTTTAATAAAAAAGGGGAAAGATCATCTTAGTAGGTTCCAGAAAGCCTGGATTCTATCTCAGAGCTGTCAAGGTTTGGCTCATACCCACCTGGCTGTTGCCATTTAAGTGCACACCAAGTCCCTTCCAACTCCCAGGACTGACATCTCTTTGGCTAGCAGCTTTCTCTGACTTTCTCTGAACCCGATCAGTCCCTGCACGTAGTAGGCTGAAGTGTCAAGTATTAACTTCCACTCACCCAGAAGACCCTTCTCAATGGCTGAAGAGAGCTGGTGTGAATGCTCTCAGCAGGACCAACAGTGAGAGAACCCTGGGGTATGTGTCCTAGGTTGCTTCCCAAAGTTCCAACCCAAAGGAAGTCAGTTGCAAACAGTGAGAATGTATTTGATATTATGTCTGGTACTGCCTCTTTTCCCTTTCCCCTACTGGTGTTCTAAGTGAGCTATTGCACTCAAATTCTTGTCTCAGCATCTGTTTCTTGGGGAAATAAAACGAAGACAGTATTTTACACTTTATAAAATATGATCACACAGCTGGTTCCTCAAAGATTTAGAAGCAGAAACACCATTTGGTCCAACAATCCCATTACTGGGTATATACCCAAAGGAATATGAAGCATTCTGTTATAAAAATACATGCATGTGTATGTTCATTGCAGCATTATTCACAATAGCAAAGACATGGAATTGACCCAAATGCCCATCAATGATAGACTGGATTAAGAAAATAAGGTACATATATACCATGGAATACTATGCAGCCATAAAAAGGAATGAGATCATGTCCTTTGCAAGAACATGGTTGGAGCTGGAAGCCATCACTCTCAGCAAACTAACACAGGAAAAGAAAACCAAACACCACATGTTCTCACTTATAAATGATAGTGAATGATGAGAACACATGAACATTTAGGGGGAACAACGCACACTGGGGCCTGTTGGAGGGTGGAGGGTGGGAGGAGAAAGAGCATCAGGAAGAATGGCTAATGGACGCTGGGCTTCATACCTAGGTTACGGTATGATCTGTGCAGCAAACAACCATGGCACATGTTTATCTACGTAACAAACCTGCACATCCTGTACATGTACCCTGGAACATAAAATAAAAGTTGAAGGCAAAAAAAAAAAAAAAAAAAAAAAAAAAACCTGACAATAAGTAGCCATTTAATATCTTTGGAATAGCTTCCATAAAAAGACTGGTAATATCAGAAACACGCTCACATATAATTTCTCTAGTTACATCTTTGTGAAGTAGGTTGGACAGGGCATATAATTTTCTATTTTACAGGAGAAAAAACTGAGGGCTGAAGAAGTTAATCTCCCACCACCACCACCAACAAAAAACAGAACAAATAGAATCTGGAGTAAGACGCAAGTCTTCTGACTTTCGGGTCGAATCTTTCTATTGTGATCTTCTACTTGAGGACCTCATTCTCAGCTCTCCGTTTCCACTGTGTAAATGTAGGCTGTATTAAGAGACCTTGAATCTGTAACAAATGGTGCCACTTTGATTTTATTGTAACTGCCTTGGACATAGTCACACATGTGTCCTAAGGGGGCTTTGTCTGTGTGTTCAGAGGCCTCTGGGGTTTTCCTGAGTGCCAGCTGGTGAAAATGCTTATTTAGACGATTCTTTGGGAGCAACAAACAAGGTGCAAAGGCTTCAGTTTCTGTAGGAAAATGGCTGGTGAAACAGACTTTCTTTCAGTCTCCTCTCAAAGTTTCCAAGATTCACCTTCAAAGGGTGGAGTGTCAAGCTTCGTGAACTAATTGCTTTAGCTTTGAGGTGCTGCAGCTTGTTAAAAATTCTTACTCCTTATTGATTCTTTGTGGCTTTTCAAAAAGGAAGGACACTTTAAATCCAGCATGTGAAGAATCTGTGATACAATATCATCAGGAGTTGAAAGCAATCAAAGTCCAGATTTCAAAACCCATTGCTGCAAAATGTTTACTTGTCAGTTCTCATTTGTTGACAGTGTTCAAACGTGTGTAATTTCTTGCAAGGCAGACTTTTAAAATGTGAGGACATGGCAGTAATGAAGAAAATTTGTACGGTGGCTGAACTGTGAGCTGGAATGTTTGAGCTTGACCTGGTAAAGTCAACACAGTGCCGGCATTAGTATTCAGATGAAATCTCAGCTCCTGTGAACAAGCTGCCATGCAGTCAATTTGTCAAGATAAAGCTTCAGAGCCTTGTTCTGTGTCTCTTCTCTCTAATAACCAGAACTTCCAAGACAACGTAAGAGGCGATTTCAAGGATATTGATGACAATCTTCTTTCTGAAAAGGTTGCACTAAATAAACTGGCAAAGTGCTTAGTCAAGCACTTTATAATTTACAAAGTGTCCTCTCTGAATTTTGCTATTTGGTCGGCACAATCATTCCATGCAGTTGAGAACATTTTTCAAAAATGTTGGATACTGATTCTTCTACTGATTATTAAGTACTTTATACATGGAAAGCACATAGAAAAACTTTTGATTGTGGCTAAAAACAAGGCAACCTAAGCTTTGGGACAGTCTGGCTGTCCTTCATTCTGTGAACTTACTCACTGATCATTTAGTTAAATTATCATCCTATCCCCATGTTCTTAACTACATTTGTAAAGAGTAAATGCTGGGCCAGGCATGGTGGCACACCTGTAATCCCAGCGCTGTGGGAGGCTGAGGTGGGAGGATCACTTGAGGAGAGGTCAGGAGTTTGAGACCAACCTGGCCAACATGGTGAAACCTCATCTCTACGAAAAATACAAAAATTAGCTGGTGTAGTGGTGCACACCTGTAATCCCAGCTACTCGGGAGGCTGAGACAGGAGAATTGCTTTAACCCAGGAGGCAGAGGTTGCGGTGAGCTAAGATTGTGCCACTGCACTGCAGCCTGGGCGACAGAGCCAGACTCCGTCCAAAAAAAGAAAAAAAAGGAGTAAATGCCTATTGCACTAGAGCTGGCTTTAGAGGAGTGAGGTGTTGACCCTACGTAGTGGTTAAGAGGCACAATCAACTCAAGATAACCCTTCATGGGTGATAATAAAATTATACCTTTGTCTTTCTATAAATTCACATTTTTATCTCAGTCATCCTTAACCTAGTAAAGAATTTCTCAAAATGTATTCCAGAGAGCTTTATGGATGTCAATGGTTATGACTTGTTTTTTTTTTAAATAAAATTAAGATATCAATAAGTATGATTTGCTTTTTAAAATAAAATAAGGTTAGTGGTCAAATAAGTTTGAGAACTGCTTGTTTATACAAGTTTAAGAATTGCTGGTTCGCAACCAAAACAGCACAGTACTGGTACCAAAACAGAGATATAGACCAATGGAACAGAACAGAGTCCTCAGAAATAATACCACACATCTACAGCCATCTGATCTTTGACAAACCTGAGAAAAACAAGAAATGGGGAAAGGATTCCCTATTTAATAAATGGTGCTGGGAAAATTGGCTAGCCATAAGTAGAAAGCTGAAACTGGATCCCTTCCTTACTCCTTATATGAAAATTAATTCAAGATGGATTAGAGACTTAAATGTTAGACCTAATACCATAAAAACCCTAGAAGAAAACCTAGGTAATACCATTCAGGACATAGGCATGGGCAAGGACTTCATGTCTAAAACACCAAAAGCAATGGCAACAAAAGCCAAAATTGACAAATGGGATCTAATTAAAACTAAAGAGCTTCTGCACAGCAAAAGAAAGTACCATCAGAGTGAACAGGCAACCTACAGAATGGGAGAAAATGTTTGCAATCTACTCATCTAACAAAGGGCTAATATCCAGAACCTACAAAGAACTCAAACAAATTTACAAGAAAAAAAAAACCACCCCATCAAAAAGTGGGCAAAGGATATGAACAGACATTTCTCAAAGGAAGACATGCATACAGCCAACAGACACATGAAAAAATGCTCTTCATCACTGGCCATCAGAGAAATGCAAATCAAAACCACAATGAGATACCATCTCACACCAGTTAGAATGGCAATCATTAAAAACTCAGGAAACAACAGGTGCTGGAGAGGATGTGGAGAAACAGGAACACTTTTATACTGTTGGTGGGATTGTAAACTAGTTCAACCATTATGGAAAACAGTATGGTGATTCTTCAAGGATCTAGAACTAGAAGTACCATATGACCCAGCCATCCCATTACTGGGTATATACCCAAAGGATTATAAATCATGCTGCTATAAAGACACATGCACACGTATGTTTACTGCGGCACTATTCACAATAGCAAAGACTTGGAATCAACCCAAATGTCCATCAGTGACAGACTGGATTAAGAAAATGTGGCACATTGGCCAGGCGTGGTGGCTCAAGCCTGTAATCCCAGCACTTTGGGAGGCCGAGACGGGCAGATCACGAGGTCAGGAGATCGAGACCTGGCTAACATGGTGAAACCCCGTCTCTACTAAAAAATACAAAAAACTAGCCGGGCGAGGTGGCGGGCGCCTGTAGTCCCAGCTACTCGGGAGGCTGAGGCAGGAGAATGGCGTGAACCCAGGAGGTGGAGCTTGCAGTGAGCTGAGATCTGGCCACTGCAGTCCAGCCTGGGCCACAGAGCAAGACTCCGTCTCGAAAAAAAAAAAAAAAGAAAAGAAAATGTGGCACATATACACCATGGAATACTATGCAGCCATAAAAAAGGATGAGTTTGTGTCCTTTGTAGGAACATGGATGCAGCTGGAAACCGTCATTCTCAGCAAACTATTGCAAGAACAGAAAACCAAACACTGCATGTTCTCACTCATAGGTGGGAACTGAACAATCAGATCACTTGGACTCGGGAAGGGGAACATCACACACCGGGGCCTATTATGGAGATGGGGGAGGGGGGAGGGATTGCATTGGGAGTTATACCTGATGTAAATGATGAGTTGATGGGTGCTGACGAGTTGATGGGTGCAGCATACCAACATGGCACAAGTATACACATGTAACAAACCTGCACGTTATGCACATGTACCCTAGAACTTAAAGTATAATTAAAAAAAAAAAAAAAAAAAGAATTGCTGGTTTAAACTAAGTGGAAAATTTCTCAATGTAGGATTCTGCAGAGTATTTAATGGACTCATATATATTGTACTCTCCAGAAGAGATCATAGATAGCAGTGTTTCTTAAACGAACTTACGCATTAAGCTCCTTTACCTGGACCATCTCAAGGACTGACACTCCACAGAATACAGTATGGGAAATACTAACTGGGTATTAGAAAAGAATAAAATTCCATTGGCTTCTCTTAATTAGGTCTTTATCTCCATGCCAATACATTTGGTAGCTTTAGTTTATCCCTAATGTTTTCCATTTTTTAAATTTGTTTTTACTTTTTGTATTTTTTAAGGTAGAGTCTCACTCTTGTCACCCAGTCTGGAGTGCAGTGGCGTGGTCTCAGCTCACTGCAACCTCTATCTCCTGGGCTCAAGCGATCCTCTCACCTCAACCTCCCGAGTAAGTGGGACCACAAGTGAAACCACCACACCCAGCTAATTTTTTGTATTTTTAGTAGAGATGGGGTTTTGCCATGTTGTTCAGGCTGGTCTTGAACTCCTGAGCTCAAGTGATACACCTGCCTTGACCTCCCAAAGTGCTGGGATTACAGGTATGAGCCACCACATCTGGCCATTTTCCAATTTTTCTATGAAATTTTCCTGGAAAAAAATATAATTTACTTGCATGTTGGTTTGTCCAGGAAATTGAGGTCTTATATCCTTGATGCTATAGAAATTCATGTCACGCTGTAGAATTACAAAGTATTGAAGAGGAAAATTGAGAACTCAAAGTGCTCATTTCCAAAAGTAGTATTTTCATTGAGTCCATTAAGTTCCTAAGCTGTAATTTGAATGTAACAAAAGTATAATATACATGTCAGACATTTTCCCCCTGACAAACCAATGTGCATAGAAAAAAATTTGTGAGAAAATAGCAGACCAAAGCTAAAGAAGAGGAAGTAACTACAGTATTTTATCGCAAGGTGGCACAGGCAGTTATATTTATTAAATACATGACAAATAGGTACCAGGAGATGAGTTAGATGCAGGGATACAGATGGAAATAAACTTCCCTGGTCCCCATTCATCAAATTTGTTGTCCTCTGAGAAAGACATGAGTTCATCTGATCATTACAGAGGAGATGAGTGTCTTGAAGGAGAAGCAGAGGGTTTTGTGGATGTGATTGGCGGGTGGACCTAACCAGCACAGTGGGTCAGAGAGGGAATTTCTCGGGAAATGACATTCAGGCTGGAGTCTGAATCTTGAGCTCTGAAGCGGGTGTCAGGACATTCAGAGCAAAGTGGATTGTATTTGCAAAACTTCACATGCTAAAAGATGAGAGAGGTCCAGTCAGTAGCAAGTCATTCTTTGGAGGTCCTCAGAATATGTCACAGCTACTTGATTCCTCCTTACATGCCGGTAAGAGGCTTTCACTATCCAATCAGTTGTTTATCACAGACCTACTATGAACGAGATTCCATAGAGCATACAAAGGATGTGTAATATACTTCAAAGTAATTTAAGACTCAGGAGCAAGCTACCAATGAATGAAGAAAATAAGGTAAAGACAAATAAATATTCAATGTCATTAAAGAGTATGTGAAATATAAGAGATAGTGGTGAAGCTAGGTCAGTCCACTCAGGGGGTCAAGTTGAGGCCATATGTCAAGGATACCTGCAAAGCCTTGTCCAGGTGCTTACAGAAAACAGACTCTAGGGTATTTGAAAATGTGCTAGGTACATGCTAAAACAGAACCACTGTTTAAATGCTGAAGATAGTTTCTATCTGATAAGAGGTGATGATCCAATACACTTTTAGAGGACTGTCTTCCCTTGTTCAGGCAAACCCTTTTCCTCAGCCTTTTCATTATAAAAATGCAATAATAATAATATAGACATATTATTTAAATCTCACAATATCTGTGTGAGGAACATACAGTCTTACATTGTTTAATGATAGAGATACTTTCTGAAAAATACACTGTAAGGCAATTTTGCCCTTGTGTGAACATCCTTGGGTATACTTACACAAAGCTGCATAGGATAGCTTACTACACACCTTTACTATTTGTTATAGCTCCTAGGCTACAAACCTGCACAGTATGTTACTGTACTGAACACTGTTGGCAATGGTATTTGTGTATCTAAACATCAAAAGGTGCAATAAAAATACAGTATTACAATCTCATAGGACCACCTTGTCATTGACCGAATAGCTCATGACTGTATTATTTTTATCATCCCCACCTTACAGATGCAAATGTAGAGAGGTTTATCAACTTGCCCAAGGTCATATCAAATTTGGGACTATAATACTGGTTTGCTAACTCTAGAACCTGCTTATCTGAGTTTCCTGAAGTAACTTTGACAAATTATCCTAAAGTAGATGCCTTAGAGAAATTGACTCATAATTCCAGAGACCAGAAGTTCAAATTCAAGGTGTCAGCAGGGCCAGGCTTCCCCCAGAGACTCTAGGGAAGATTGCTTCTTGTCTCTTCCAATTTTTCCAACTTCTGTGGAATCCTTTGGCTTGTGGCCATATGACTCCAATCTCTGCCTCCAGGTTTACACTGCCTCCCCATTGTCTGTCTGTCCTCTTTGTGTTTCTTAAAATAACACATTTCATTGGATATAGAGACCACCTGTATAAGCCTGGGTGATCTTATCTGAAAACCTTTAACTTAGTTATATTTGCAAATATCCTTTTTCCAAACAAAGTGACATTCAGAGTTTCTAGAGAAGTGGACATAGACCTATATTTTTGGGGATCACCATTCAACCCACTACTCTGCCCTTACCCAAAACATCATGCTATTCAATTGGTGACGTGGTCCAGGCAGCTAAAACTACTTTGTGGTAACAATGTAAAAGATTGTCTATGCTGGAGGCAGACAGCCCAGTTAGCACTTTGGGGAAAATATGTTTTGTCTCAGGAGGAGATGGGGATGATGGGGAAGATGCTATGGTGTTTATTTCCCACTGAGATTCCCATACCCAGAGCTCGTGGGAACGTTTTTCAATATCAACCTTGTGAAACTCTGGACAAAAACAGAATGATTTAGGGATCCAGGGCTCAAGTGAGGTACAAGTTTGGGGACTATGCACTACTTCTGAATGGAATGCACACCCATCTGGCTCACAGAAGAACCACTGTTGTGAATCACATTCTTTGCATTATAACTTACAACTGATAATTGCTTTTAAAAAGTCTAGGCTTTGGAATATGCATTTTCTATTTCTTCTATTTTTCATGAGCTCTCTAGACATACTGTCATCTCCTCTGAAAACAATAAAGGTATTCCCTCCTTTATAAACACACATTTTACTAGTTCATGTTTCGTGATTTGTCACATTATGTAGATTGTGAGCGGTAACTAGGGTAATGGACATAGCACAGCTGAGCCTCGGAAGAAGGGCTGATTTGCATACAGCGAGGCCAGCAGCAGAGCAAACAGCCCTAAAGTTACTGCAGCGATTTCATCATTTGAAGGATGATGATGATGGTCAAGACCAGCTTGAAGGCAGAGGCCAGAAGTCGGCCCTTTTTATCACCCCACACTTTAACATGTAGTCCATCATAAATAAAGTAGATTGCCACATTTGTCACATTTCACAAACAAAATTGCCTTTTATTTTTGGTGGTTTATTTCCTCTTTGGTGAGTTTTTCATATCTTTCCTGTGGCTTTCCCATCTTTTTTCCTGCAATCTCAGTGTTGGCCGTGATAACATACTCACTTTCTCTTCATTAACTGTCATTCCACAGAGACATGAACACAGAAGAACAGAGACAAGTCAGGGAAGCCCAGAAGTCCATTAGAGAAACAGAGGATGGGGGAAATATCAACCAAAAAATTCAAATGTCCCTAAGTAAATGCACACTGCTCTACAGAGCATTTCGAGGTTTGTAAACAGGCATGTGAGTAGGGAAAGGTGTTTCTGGAGTCTCTAAGTTTTGCTCTCACTTATAGTCTTTCATCAATGATAATTAATTTGGTGTCCTCACTGCAGAGCGTGATTCTCAGAAACTACAGTATCTTACTGTTTAGGTAGTTTTAAGTTTTATAAATATAACACAAACAGTTCCTACAGACCTGTTTTCTGAATTAAGGTTTTGCTTAAGTAGGCAAGAGCCATCCTGAGCCTTCATGTCTGCCAGGAAATATTAGGTCACACAGAGTCTCCTATTTGACCTTGGCATGTTGCTGGCAATAGCCCTAGATCTTTTTATCTTGTCTCTAGCAAGAAAAGAAAATAAAGATGAAAACAAAATAAATATCTTAGCTGTTGCAAACTTTATGTCAATTTAACATTATAATTATAATTATAAAAGTAGTATACATTTACTATACGTAACTTAAAAATAAACATGGAGAATAAATTGAAAAACCTGTAATACCACTACTTAGTGGTAACCTGTGGTGATAAGATTTTCATATATTTTTGGTAGTAATATTTTAAATGTATATATGTATATACCATTTATTGAATTCCTGCTGTGGGTGGGACTAGAGTAGTCATTTGACAAAGGATCATTCATATAAATTCACAAAAACGTTCTATTAGACAAATTCTATTCCTCTGGTTTTATAATGACATCCTGATGCCCAGTGAATTTTCAGAGAATCTCAACTGAAAAAACAGTAAAAGTGTCACTAAAAAGTCTAGCTCCAAGTCTCATGCTTCTAACTTCAATGCTTCATTGTCTCTTATGTATGTATCTATACATACATACATACATGCATAACACTATTTGGAACTATTTGGAGTCTTTTGATTTTCATGATGGCAATCACAAGCATTTCCCTCTGTTATTAAATACTCCCAGAAAATATTATTCTGATGGTTGGATAGTATTTTATTGCATGAGCATCTCAGAATGTAATACTGTAATGCACATCAGTGAACATAAATATTTGGCCTCTGATTGGTTCCTTAGGATATGCCCCCGAAGTAGATTGTAAAAGTTGTGAATATTTGTCAGATTCTCAGCATTTATTCTGAAAGTGTAGGACAGTAGCATATCCACTATTAAACATTCACTAAGCCAAAAGTCATTCACTTGGGGTGTAGGGCTGAGGGTTAGGTTGATAAAAAGCAAGAGGAGAGAAAGAAGAGAAAAATGGGGGAAAGCTGCTGAAGAAGTGAAGGAAACAGGATGAGCTGGGAACCTGAGGCACTGCTATGTTAATGGCCTGTGTTTTTCATCTCCTTTCTTTGGTAAATCCATCAAATCTTCCTTTACATACATCAAATCTTTCTTTACATATCCCCCCCTCGTAGCTCTGGCTAATTCTCAAATTCAGATTTGAAGTGGCATGAACAGTCTAGTAAAAGGAAAGGAAGTTTGGGAAAAGGGTCCTACAGAGAAAGTATCAAAGATACCACCTGCCTCCGTAAGCTCTTGCTGCCTGCACTGGCCACGCCATCACTTTGTACAGCCAGAAGAAGAGCTTGCCTGACACTCCCAAGCCACTGTTCATGACTCCTCTTGGGACCATGGCTGATGAGATCAGTTTCTTTAAAACAGGTGTGGCCAGATTGTCCTATTCCTTCTCTTTTGCTAAAATTATTACAGAGGAAAAGATTTCATGGTATAGCCTTTATTTGTCAGCCAGGTCATCAATCTTTACTGTCAAACTCACGTTATCCTAAGGCTTATTCTTCCATGGGGTTACTGAGATGCAAGGCTTCCAAAGCACTATTTCCAATTTCTGGTCTCTATGTTTTCAGTCGCTGATATCTGGCCGTGGGCTTTCTGACTGTGCTGACTTGAGCGTTCCTCTTGTATCTGCAACCTGCCTCCTAACTGCAGTCCCCTTAATTGTCCCATAAATATGGCCATCCAGAAATGAGTTAGCAGCTTTGATGTCTGGTATCTTCTCCTTTACCCTGGAAACCTAGGCCTCTGCCCCTGTGTTTTTCTTTGTGTGCTTTCAAAAGCTAGCAAATGACATCATTTGATTCATCAAACAAACAACATTGAACAGCTATGATGTGCCAGCCATTCTGTTATTCTATTTCTGTTTCTAGAAATAGATAAAAGAAGAAGCCATGATTCCTGCCCTCAGGAAATGTTTAGTGAGTCAGGGAAAAATACAAATAAATAATTACAGTAGATTTGTATAAATAAATTGTTAGACATAGGCCCAGGGTACCATAGAGAAGCACCCACATTAGGTTGGGAAGTAACGGAGGGTTTGCTGAGGAAATGGAAGGAGTTCTGAATGATGCACAGATGTGAAGCAGGAGGAGAGGGAGAAAATGTGTCCGTGGAAGAAATGACAGCAGGGGAGCAGGCAGGGGTCCCTGACACCATGTGTGTAATAGGGGGGGTGGCCAGATTTAGCAAGTAAAAATCCAGGACACCCAGTAAAATCTGAATTTCACATAGACAGCAAATAATGTTTTTGTGTAAGTATGAATACATCCCATTTAATATTTGGAGCATACTTATACTAAACCATTATTTGTGATTTATCTGAGATTCAAACTTAATTGGGTGTCCTGGATTTCATTGGACCACCCTAAGTTGATGGGGAATGGCTAGTGATGTATGGACTGCAATAAGAAGTGAATAACGGAGTGGCCAGAGGACAAGGGCAGGCATCAGATCATACAGAGCCACTTAAACATGTCCCCAAAAGCACTAGAGATCATTGGCAGGTTTCAGGCAGGCAATAATGATCATATTTGCATGTTCAGGGTCACCTGGGCCTCCATCTGGGGCATGAGTGCAGGAGCCTAGTCTGCTGGGCTGAGACTCAATTCACACATCCTTATTTCTTCGCCCCGGGTGAGAAATAAGGATGTGTGAATTGAGGCAGTGGGAGAAGGGAAGCCTGCACCTCCCAGGGCTATTTGTCCTTCTCCTTCTGTGTACTGATTTTCCAGTGAGGTCCTGACAGTTTACCTATAAGAAGAACTGCCCAAAACACCTTTGATATTGACCCAATGTGAACAGAAATCTTAGGTGAAGGGCGCCCAGTCTTTGTAGGTGAAGAATTTACTGACAGTAGAAGGAAGGTAGGTTAACACCGGCTGTGTGTGTCGGATGGGCCTAACAACGCAAATTTAAAAAGTAATTACAGTGCATTTTTACACATATAAGGTCCGGCACAGGCTCAAGTTTCTGCAGAGAAGGTACACTTGGGCAGGACTCTTCATTTATCCTTTGAGGTACCAGAACCCCTGATCTTATGGAGTGGGCCCAAAGCCATGTATCTGTTGAGGCTCAGAGACTGGCTTGAAGACCAGATCTTCTGATTGAGTGCCCTGTCAATACCATCACTTGACTTTTGTTTTTGTTTTGTTGTTTTTTGGTTACTGATATAGTTTGTATATTTGTCCCCACCCAAATCCCATGTTGAAATGTAATCCCTAGTATTGGACATGGGACCTGGTGGGAGGTGATTGAATCACAGGGGTGGATTTCTCATGAATGGTTTACCACCATCCCCTGAGTGGCGTCCTCACGACAGTGAGTTCACACGAGAGCTGGTCGTTGAAAAGTGTGTGGCACCTCCCCTGCCACTCTCTCTCTTGCTCCTGCTTCACTATGTGACCTGCAAGTTCCCACTTTGCTTTCTGTGATGAGTAAAACCGTCCTGAGCTTTCCCCAGAAGCCTAGTGATGCTTCCTGGAAAGCTTGCAGAACCATGAGCCAATTAAACCTCTTTTCTTTACAAATTACCCAGTCTCAGGTATTTTTTTATAGCAGTGCAAGAATGACCTGACACAGTTAGTCTAGGTTGACAAAACAACAGCAAATGGGTGCAATGTATAAAGCCATACCTTGGGGGTAGGGGAAGGGGCAGGGTGGGTCATTAGGAGACGAACACTATGTAGTGGCAGAGCTCACTGTCTGGTGGAGACCAAAATGGACATGGCTAACAATAAGTACAATTGGGCCTGAGATAAATGTTCTGGATGTAAACAAACTGCCATGAGAGCCGAGAGTAGGGAGACTCACTGGGAATGAGGAGACTGAGAATGACTTTGTAGGAAGAATGCAATTTATGCTAGGCTCTGCAAGATCAGGGGTCTATGGCAAGGGAATAAAGAGGAAGCCAGGAGCTATTAAGTCTCTGCTATGTTCAAAATAGTCATTTGTGTCTAGGTCACAGGGGCCTTGAGGGAAGAACTGGGAATAACAGGTGTTGACATGTGGAGAGGTAACCATTTGCAAAGAGTCTTGGAAGTCCTAATAAGGAGTTTGGCCTGTATTCTGCAGCCATGAGAAGTTATCGAGTTTGTAAGCAGGGAAATAACCTAATCATAGTTGTGTTTTAGAAAGAGAGCAGAAGCCACAGGATGGAGGTGGCTTACATGGGGGAGGAATTTAACACAAGAGACATTTAAATAAGGTCACTGAAGCAGTTCAGGAGTGTTACCAAAGGGTACTCTGTGGATCTCTGGGTCCCTGAACAGCAACTTGGGGGTGAAAGAGGCTCTCAAGCATGTCTGGAGACACAGAAACTTATGTCTTTCTTGTATCTCCAAACCTATTTAAATGCAGAATTTTTAAAAATAATAGTTCTGTGGAATTAATATAAGTGACATTCAAAATATTTAATAACCAGTAATGAATAAACATCATCTAGTCAGAATGAATGTCAGCATGGCCTTGGAGGCCCTCTGCAATACCAAGCATGTCCCAGATCATGGAGGCAAACGGGAAGTGCCAGGTAAGGATGGTGGTAGGGCAGCCAGGATGCTCATGGTATCCATCTCTGCCAGTAAGATCAAGTTGCTGGTGTCAACATGATGGTGGATTAAAAACATACTTGGCATTCAGAGCTTTCCACAGCTGCCCAGAAGCCACAGCAGGTCTTACCTGAAACCAGACATCATCCCATACTCTCTCTATAGCAAATACGATTATTTCTTGTTTCTGAAAAATGCCATCTGTTTTCTGTCTCTATGCTATTGAAGAGAGTATGTTTCCAAAGAATGCTCAGTAAAACTCCAACTCTCGGGGCTAAGACTCATCCAGTTTGATCTGGTACAACCATGTCAGTTGTGAAAATATTGAAACCCATCCATCTCAGTTTGAAAAGCTCCACTTGATTATAAGAACAGGAACAAAGTGAAAATACCTCCAGAAATCCCCACTCACTTGTTTTCTTCACTGCTCCTGGCGCATGGGTCTATGACAATTCAAAAGCTACAGCTGTCCTCCCTAGACGGGACCCTGCCATTACATTCTAAAAGTCCTGGCCCATTCCCACCTCAGGGCCTTTGTACATGACATTTCTTTTACTTGCGATGTTCAATCACCCTCTTCCAGCAGAAACTTCTTCGTGCTCTGGCATTTAATATGAAACCAACTTTCATGTCTTAACTTCACTCTCACCTCCTCAGAGAGTCCTTCTCTGATCTCCTTATCCATGGAACCACCTGCTTTTTATTTGTTCTTTCAGTGTATTAATTTCCTTCTTGGCGTTTATAATAATTTGGAGTCTGATTTTGTTAGTATGATTTTTTTAAAACTCTCATCTCTACTAGGATATAAGATTTATAAACACAGGTGCAACATCTGCCTGGCTCACCACTGTATTCCTAATTTCCTACAGCATAGTATGGTATAATAGTAGATGTTTAGGAACAACCTGTAGAAGAAAGAGAAGCAGGCAGGCCAGCTGCCACCTGGCCAGTCTGGGAGACTGGTAACCAGAGAGGGACTCCAGGTCTTGAGGGGTTGCCCTTCTCTCCCCACCATCAATGGTGTACAGAAGACCTTTACGTTTAACTTCATTGAGTTCTGGGCCAATCAATGCAGTGGGCTTGGGCTTGTGCTAAAGTCCAGCCATCACAGTGACATGTTTGTCTAAGTGAACTTAGAGCTTCTGGGCCTCACAGTTACGTATTTAGCTTTCAAAAGAGCTATTCATCCTTTAGAGCAGCAGAATTGAGCCTCATTCTTCCAGGTTATTCCAAAACAAATGGCACCCATTTCTGTACACATTTGTAGAATATTCAGTAGTCATAAGTGGTACCGAACGGGGCAAAATGCACACCAACCACAGTGCTCTGCATCCTGAGCAACTTCATCCCATATTTTATTTTGCATTGCCATAATGGTACCTGTTATATTATAAAATTAGGTGATATTACAAAATATAGGTCCTAAATAATCCAATTACATTTTTCTCCTCTCTGGCGTAACTAATACTTTATAATAACAAAGAAGAAAAGAAATTTAGGCTTGATCATCCAATGAGGCTCTGGGCAAATTGATGCAAATAAATTACTATCTTCAGCTTTTCACCATAATTTTTTTTCACATAGTCTTGGGGATGCTTCAGAATATTAAGAGAAAGAAATAAATAACCTACACATTTATAGTCATCCTTGAAACATGTAAAAAAGTTACCAATACAGTTGTATATATACAGAAGCGTAACAAAAGGACATGTTTAAATATAGATAAGTAGATAAATAGATGATAGTTTAGGATGATCATGGATAGATAGATGATAATAGATAAATGTTAATGATAAATGATGAGATGATGATGGAGAAGATAAATAGATATACACAGACAGACAGATTAGATCTCCGCATAGATCTAAACATACAGACAGAAGGAAAAGAAAAAAGAGAGATGTACAAGATTATATCCTATTCGCAACTAACACACATATACAACTTTATAATTTATTATGTTCTAACTTTTCTCATTTGATTATCAGGACATATGTGTGGATACTTAAAGCAGGGGTTATTTCCTTGTTTTACAAACTATCAAAAACAGCCTCACTAGACATCTAGTGCTTTACCCAACTTCACACAGCTAAGAGTGGGAAGAGCCTCCTGGGACTCCACACTCTTCTTTATGTGTCCTTGATACAGAAGTTCTAAGAAACAAAATCCCTGAACTACACAACAGTCATGCATTGAAGTTTTGGGCATCTGGAAATACTTTTTGGTATGAGATAATATATTTTATTTGTAGGTTAGAACATCTCCTCTAGCATATGTTTCTAGTTTAGCAGAGTTTAGGGAAATTTATAAGTTTGGGCTTCAGTATTCCTGAAATGGTGTACAATTTGCTGTGTTCATCTGTATTCACAAGCTGCCATCAGGAAATATACCAATGTGGGCCCAGAAATCACTGCTGTGATTACTTCTGAGATTAAACTAATACTTAGGACTTTAACCTACCCTTCCCAGAAATCCAACCACTAATTTCCAATCCAATGTTCTGATTTTCATGTTTCCATATTTCTGATGTATTTTTAACTAACCTCAGTGCAAGAAAGGAAAATACACTTTAATCTTTTCTCTTTTTTTGTGTCCTCTCTGTGCGTTTCCAAGAGGAGGCAAGATAGAGGGGGATTTTTAACACATCGGTGGAAACTGGCAGAGAGGTCTGCATTTATTTAAAGAGTTGAAGGGTAAACAAATAGATCAAAGAAGAGAGAAATAGTAGATATTTGGTGAATGATACAGTTGTTAAGCTTTGGTATTTTTTTCTATTTGAAGAATGTTACAATTTATTTATCTTTTGAGAGATGCATTATTAACCAACACTTTATAGATTAGGCTCCTCATTAAACTTTTTGAAAAGTTGGGGCAGTGCTAGAAAGTTGTTTGGGACATGCTGCATTCTCCTGCACGTGGCCTGCATATGGCCCTCCTGAAGCCCTTGAGACATCTAGGTGGTGGGTGGGGCAAATTTAACTGGTTTAGCCCAGCCTCATGAAGTTATTTGGCTGTAAAACCTACTTCTTGAGGAAAACTCATATTAGTCATAGCATATACTTTAAGCTACTACTTGAAGTACATTCATGTTTAAGTTCAATCACTTTCTTATGTTTAAATCAGTCAGCTAATCTGATATTTTTAGAACTTACTGGACAATAATTATGTTGAGCAAAATAAGTGTTTTTAAGGGCAGGATAAGGACTAGTCAGGAGGGAGTGAGATCAGGATTAGGTTTACAGTCACAGTGAATAAAAGATTTATTTCCCTCTCACACTCTTCCTTCAGGTAACCACCTGTTTATGATGTGGATATACTCTTTCTACCTGACAGCTAGCTGCACTGTCGCAATTTTTTAGCTCTTTTCATTCTACTCTTTCCCTTGTAACTTGTACTAGTAGCGTAAGAAAAAAAAAAAAAACCCACAAATATCATTGTTAAGCAGAGTTAAATCTCTTTTTTACAAGTCCTCCATCATTTATCTCTTGCAACTGCTTCCTTAAACTTGGTTAGTTTGTAGAATTTCACACATTAATCTTGCTGTAACTTGCTTCTGAGAAGCCTTCATTTCTCCTTCTTCACACTTGTTCATTAACCTTATGCTTTTTCTGTCTTGGTAGCTCAGTGATGTAATCACTCTTTCTGAAACCATTTCTAGACACTGGAGGGGAAATTAGCACCATAAGATTTAGAGTTCCTGCTACACACAGGGCCATGTAGAGAGGCTGCATGAGAAATATCCAAACCAAACTGCTGAGTCCCATTCAAATGATTTGAGTCTCAACTTAAGCAAAATGTTTGCTAGAGAGACATTAATATTAAGCTTGTGCTGAATTTTAAAAAGCGATAACAGTAGGCAATGGATTTTGCTGTGGACTGAAGGTTTGCATTCTCCTAAAATTCGTATGTTGAAGCCTTTATCCCCAGTGTGATGGTATTTGGAGATGAGCTCTTTGGAAAGTAATTAGGTCATGAGGATGGAGCCCTTGTGAGGAGACTTGTGTTTTTATAAGGGGATCCAGAAACCTGAGCTCTCTCTCTAATCTCTGCCTTGTGAGGACACAACTGCAAGATGGCTGCCTGCAAACCAGAAGGTGGGTCCTCAGCAGACACCTGATCTGACAGCACCCTTGATCTTGGACGTTCATTTTCCAGACTATGAGAAATGAATGTCTGTTGTTTAAACTACCCAGACTATTGGATTCTGTCATAACTGCCTGAACGAACTAAGACAGGCTTCATGAAAATGGAAGTGGATTGAGATAAATTGGCCTTATCCTTAAATTTTGCACATAATGGCCTAATTAACCTTAAATCATAGTTGGATTATTATAGTCCAAGCACTGTGAAGGTCTCTGTTGCCTGGAACACAAAGCTCATGGACATTTGATGAAATGACCATCACTCAGGGGTCTTCTATGTTCTCGAAATGACAAAAATTTATATTTGTGAATTGTGATCTTTTTCCTTAGTTACACTTATGCAACTAACAATTGTGCCCTTTATAGATGCCATGTAAATATAGATATTCCATTCTCTTCCCCAAAATCTGTTTACTAAAATGTACAGTTTGCTTGAGAAACAAAGGTAATGAGAGGTTATTCTTTTTTACCTTAACTCTTTACAAGGTTTATATCAATTTTTTTGGTCAATTATTTTCTTGATTGGGAGCCAGGTGAAAGGAAATTAAAGATTTTAAAGTATTTTCTTAGTACCAGACTTGACATTCCTTTAAAATCATTGTTTTTAGAATATGCCTGAGGTCTTCGCATCATCCCAGACTTTCAGAGTTATGCAACACATATCTTTTAAATTTAAAAGGGAACAAGTAAAATTCTCCAATTAGTAAAATTCTGCTTAACACTGTATATATTACCTAACACTCATAATTCTCCAAGTAGGTTTTTAGTTTTATGCTTCTTTAAAATTTATTCCAAAATATCACATCAAAATTCCATTCAATTTTTAAGCAAAAAATGAATAAAGAGAAGTATGAAAAATCAGAGAACTGGGCAAGCCAAAACTGTCTGGAAATACAACTGACCCGTTGCATTTGCCTTCTGTGATTAGATTTCAGTTTCTTCTTTGATTCTTGGGATTCTAGCTGACTTTGGAAATTATGTCACCATGAAGGCTACAACTTTACAGGGATAAAGTTGTAAAATAGTAATCATTTCTGTTCCTCAGGAAATAAGCAAATAAAACAAGATACTATTTTCCCAACAGTTTTCTTAAGACTATATTTATGACATCTCTAAAATTTAAAAGATTTTTCTAGTCACTGTTGAGAAGATGGCTTTAAGTTTTCCATTATCTAGGAGCAACAATTTCAACCACAACATTGCCACTGAGTCACTATTAAAAGGCTTCCAGGAGAAATGACCGGGTTTTCCTTTTATTCACTGGCCTTTTTTTAAAAGAGTAACACTACACTCCTAAGAGGAATTTTTTTCTTTTATATTTCTCAAAATCCAGCCTAGATCTAGACAGCTAGGGACCCTAATAATTCAGACCAACAAAACGTTCACAAACCCTTCTTACAGGTTACTAATGAACATCCATCCATTCTAAAATAAATACCTTCCAAACAGCCATATAGGAATTGTAAACTATGAGCTAAAATTGTAGATAAATTTTCCCCCAAAATTATGTATCTAATTTCTTCTCAACTTTTTCTTCTTTTCAATGTGAGCTAACGACTTCAAAGACAACTGTAGGCATGTTTATTCTACACAGTCAAAGAAGAGTTTATTTAGCCAATTTTTTATAGGAGCGGATTTATGGCTTCAAATATTTGAATGTCTCCCCATACAAAGGAATGAAATATTTTCTAGGTAGCTTCTGCGACCAAGGGCTGGAAATTACAAAGATATTCTGATAGGAATTACATTGTGATAGGAAAAAAAAAATCTTTCTAAGAATTTGCCTAAGAAGGTACTCTGGGAGGAGTGAAATCCTGTCCCTCATGATTTTCAAGGACTGGCCCAAGCAAGAATGCCACACAGGTTGTTCTTGGGTTTTTAACTGGAGGCTGGAGAAAAGGGCCATCATCCCCCTTCAGCTAGGACCAAGACATTCCTTTCTCATATCCAAGGTTGTGGTTGTTAAGAGGGTGATTTGAAGAGCTCACCAGTTAAAGTAGAGGGATTTCTACTTAGTACCAACTCTGTATGTGAACAATATTCTTTATTCCTACTTACTTAATCAGTTCAACACTCCTGTGAGACACATATTATAGCATCTGCAGATGAAAATCTGAGATTCAGAACTGGCTAAGATATAGTCTAATACATGTGAACCTTATTCCACTTTCCAAAGTCTCCTATTTCAGATTCCAAAGTGTGTGTTGCTTCTACACATCATATGGTTCTGGTATTCTTTCTCTGAAATTGCTTCCATTATCAGTAGTCTTCAAGATCAATTTAGAGATTTAAAGAGTACTGATTTTAGATTATTTTTCAATAAAAATGAATCCTCAAGGCACATGTCATTCCCTTCTGCTTCCTGGGAGCTGGTCACCATATTTTAATGAGGATTGTGCACTTATGTGTTCAAGTCTATTGACTGCTTGCTGAGAAAAATGTTCTCCAAACATAAACAAGCTAAACCATGAGCTCTTTTTTTCATTTCAGAATCTCTTGTGGCACCAAGTACAGTGCTTTACATTAGTAGGCATTCAACAAATGAATGTTCAACTGAATCCAATGTTATTCTTGGGAGTGTATACAACATATGTAAATGGAACAATTACATGCCTTAAAGCCAATGACTTTGTGAATCTTGACTTCCAGTTGATAAGCTGTGCCACCTTGGAATAGTTATTTAAGCTCTTCAGATCAAATTCCTCGGCTATTATGAGATAATGATAATAATATCTCCCTTTCATGATTGTTGTGGAAATTAAAGATAATTTATGCAAAGAATCTAAGCTTATCACATAGAAGTCACTTGGTAAATAGCAGCTATTACTATCTTTGATTCGTCAACTTCTTATTATATTAAACACCTGTATGAGTTTGAAACCATAGAGATCTGCCAGTAGCTCTATTAGATGATTTACTCTAAACCTTTCTTTATTCCAGAAGGCTGCCTGTGGATAATGTTCTAAAGGTAATTTCTCCATTTAGTCAACTAAGGAAGAAATTTTTCTAAGAAATGTGAGAAAAACAAAATTCCCTGGGTTAAAAAACATTCTAGTTAGAATGACAAGCCCAAAACCCATTAGAAAAGAAAACCAGAGAGAGATTTACCACTAAAAACTTTTCTATTGATAAGAGCTTGACAGATTTCCAAAAAAAAAGAGCCATCAGAGTGGGCTGGAGGTATCAGGGAAGTCGTCAAGAGCTCTGGCAGCCACAGGTAGAAGTTGTATGGCATGGAGAGGAAGAACCACATGAGGAAGACGTGAAGGGAAGAGTAAACTCGTGGGTGGAAACCTTGGAAGAGCTTATGGTGAATAGCAAAGTAGAGGAAGAAATTGGGTGAATGAGATGGGATCATCTTATAGAAATATTTTGGCTACAAGGAGAAGAAATCTAACACTGGATTAGGTTAAGAGAGAGAGAGAAAAAAATAGAGAAGAGAGAATACATTGGCTCTGTTAAGCAGAAAGCCCAGATCTTGCTCCAAGGAGGGCTAAATCCAGGACAGAAAAAGATGTTATCAGAGCTCTCTCTTCTTCTCTCAGCTCAACTGACCTGTGTGTTGGCCTCATTCTTTCCTGACTACAGACAGTTTCTTCCATGTTGTCAGGGAACATGGCTGGGGCAAGTCCAAATTATCAAGTTAGAAGCTTAGAAATTTTGGTGAAAGGAGTATTTCTTTATTCCACTGGCTTTCTAAATATAGTTTGCAGACCTCTAGAGAGTTTCTAAAACCCTTTTAGGGATCCACAGGTCAAAACTATTTTTATAATAATACAAAGACTTTTTTTTCCTTTTTCCTTATATCAGTATTTTCACTAATAGTGCAAAATCAACGTGTGCTAAAACTGCTAGTGCCTTAGCCAGACCAAAATTGTACTAGTAGTCATTTTATTCTTTACTGCTACACAGTTATAGTAAAAAATTTTAAAAACCACTTTTACTTAAGAACATCCCTGATGAAACAGTAAAAGTTATTAATTTTATCAAATCTAAACTCTAAGCGCATGAATTTTTAATATTCTATGGAATTAAATTTCTAGATTTCTCCACAGAAACCAAACCATAACGATGTGTGTGTGTGTTTGTGTGTGTGTATAGAGGGGACGGGAGAGAGAGAGAGAGAGAGAGAGAAAGCAGAGAGAGACAGGCAAGTCCCAAGATCTACAGTCAGAAGCTGGAGACCCAGGAAAGCTCCTGGTTTAGTTTCAATCCCAACGCCAGCAGGCTTGAGATCCAGGATAAGCCAATATTTTAGCTTGAGTTTAAAGGCAAGAAAAAAACTTATGTCTCAATCTGAAGGCTGTCAGGTAAGAGAAATTCTCTCTTACTCCTGGAAAGGTCAGTCTCTTGTTCCATTCAAGTTTTCAACTTATTGGATGAGGCCCACCCCCATTAGGGAGGACAATCTGCTTTATTCATTCTACCTATTTAAATGTTAATTTCATCCAGAAACACCCTCACAGAAAAACCCATAATATTTGACCAAATATTTGGGCACGCTGTGGCCTAATCAAGTTGACACATAAAGTTAATCATCACGTGCACCTAAAGCACTTCTACTGCACACCACAGTACAATCATATTGCGAGGAGAGGCACTCAGCCAAATGTTAGTTGTGAGCCACATTTGCATGGAATACTATTTCAATTTGAAAGAATAACCAATACATAAACTATAGTATTCAGACGTGAATACAGTGCTTAATGCAAATGATAAATTTTTAGCTTTCTAATTGCTGATTTTGGAAAACGTGTATTAGTCTGTTCTTAGGCTGCTATAAAGAACTGCCTGAGACTGGGTAATTTATAAACAAAAGAGGTTTAACTGACTCACAGTTCCACATCACTGAGGAGGCCTCAGAAAACCTACAATTATGGCAAAAGGCACCTCTTCACAGGGCGACAGGAGACAGAATGAGTGCAAGCAGGGGGGAATACCAGACGCTCATAAAACCATCAGATCTTGTGAGACTCACTCATTATCATGAAAACAGCATGGGGGAAACTGCCCCCATGATCCAATTACCTCTACCTGATCCCACCCTTGACACGTGGGGAAAGGTGAGATTTGGATGGGGACACAGAGACGAACCACATCATTGCACCCGTGGTCCTTCCAAATCTCATGTACTTACATTTCAAAACATAATCATGCCCTTCCAACAATCCCCCAAAGTCTTAACTCACTCCAGCATTAACCCGAAAGTCCAAATCCAAAGTCTTATCTGAGACAACACAAGTTGCTTCTGCCTATGAGCCTGCAAAATCAAAAGCAAGTTAGTTACTTCCTAGATACAACGGGGATACAAGCACTGGGTAAATACACCCATTCCAAATGGGAGAAATTGGCCAAAACAAAGGGGCTACAGACCCCATGCAAGTCCAAAATCCAATAGGGTTGTCATTAAACCTTAAAGTTTCAAAATGATTTCCTTTAACTCGATGTCTCACACCCAGGTCATGCTGATGCAAGAGGTAGGCTCCTATGGCCTTAGGCAGCTCCACCCTTGTAGATTTGCAGGGTACAGCCCCTCTCCTGGCTGAATTCACAGACTGGTTTTGAGTGTCTGAGGCTTTTCCACGCATGCAGGGCAAGCTGTTGGTGGACTGATCACTCTGGGGTCTGGAGGGCAGTGGCTCTCTTCTCACAGCTCCACTAGACAGTGCCCCAGTGGGGACTTCGGGGGATCAAACCCCACATTTACTTTCCACACTGCCCTAGTAGAGGTACTCCATGAAGGTTTCACCCATGAAGCAAACTTGTGCCTAAACATCCAAGCATTTCCATACATTATCTGAAATCTAGGCAGAGGTTCCCCAGCTTCAATTCTTGACTTCTGTGCACCCACAGGCCCAACACCACAGGTAAGCCACCAAGGCTTAAAGCTTGAACCCTCTGAAGCAATGGCCTGAGCTGTACCTTGGCCCCTTTAACCACAGCCAGAGCTGAAGCAGCTGGGATGCAGGGCACCATGTCCCAAGGCTGCATGGAGCAGGGGGTCCCTAGGCTCAGCCCACAAAACCATTTTTCCCTCTTAGGCCTCTGGGTCTATGATAGGAGGGGCTGCCCTGAGGGTCTCTAACACGCCCTGGAGACATTTTCCCCGTTGTCTTGGTGATTAACATTTGGTTCCTCATTACTTATGTGAATTTCTGCAGCAAGCTTGAATTTCTCCCAAGAAAATGGATTTTTCTTTTCTATCACATCGCCAGACTACACATTTTCCAAACTTTCATGTTCTGTTCCCTCTTGAATGCTTTGCCACTTAGAAATTTCTTCTGCTAGATACTCTAAATCATCCTTCTCAAGTTCAAAGTTCCACAGATCTCTAGGACAGGGGCAAAATGCAACCAGTGTCTTTGCTAAAGCATAGTATAGGTCATCTATGCTCCAGTTCCCAAGAAGTTCCTCATCACCTTTGAGACCACCTCAGCCTGGACTTCATGGTCCATATCACTATCGGCATTTTGACCAAAACCATTCAAAAAGTCTCTAGGAAGTTCCAAACTTTCTCACATCTTCCTGTCTTCTGAGTCCTCCGAGTCTCTAGGAAGTTCTGAACTTTCCCACATTTTCCTGTCTTCTTCTGAGCCTGCTAAACTGTTCCAATTTCTGTCTGTTGCCCAGTTCCAAAGTTGCTTCAACATTTTTGAGTATCATTATAGCAGCACCCCATTCTCAAACTGCTATAAAGAATGCTAGAGACTGGGTAATTTATAAAGAAAAGAGGTTTAATTGACTCACAGTTTTGCACGGCTGAGGAGGCCTCGAAGAAACTTACAATCATGACAGAAGGCGCCCCTTCACAGGGCAGCAGGAGAGTAAGTTCATGCAAGGGAAAATGCCAGACACTTACAAAACCATCAGATCTCATGAGAGTCACTCATTATCATGAGAACAGTCATGGGGGAAATCACCCCCATGATCCAATTACCTCTACCTGGTCCTACCCTTGACACATTGACATTTGGGGATTATAACAATTCAAGGTGAGATTTGGGTGGGGACACAGAGCCAAACTATATCGACATGTATGTGGCATTTTAAGCTGGATGGTATCCCAATCTTCAGATGAGGTCACTGGTGATGTTAATAAATGTGGTTTTAAGACATCATTAAATGAACACATATCATTTAGCAGATATGCATATCTTGATGAAGGTATACTTTCCAAATAATCAATGCATTTCCAAATGAAATCATGAACATGTAAAAGATCTGTACAAAGTGCCAACAGATTTTATTATAGCTGAGTACAAAAAGTTCACTGATATGGGTTCGGATTTCACATTGCAACTAACCTTTAAGAAATTGCCACTTGTCAAGTTTTAGGAGAGTCCCAAAGAATAATATCCATAATACATATAAAGACTATTAAAATGATTCTTCCTTTTCCAACTACACATTTGTAAGGCTAGATTTTCTTCATATACTTCATCCATAGCAACATATTTTATGAACTGCAGGTGCAGCAGATTTGTTTATTAGGGTAATTATTAAAGAGATTTACAAAAATATAAAACAATGCCATTTTTCGCACAAAATATTTTCATTTTAGAAAAGTCATGTGCTTAAAAGTATGTTATTTATGTTAACATGTAAAGGACTTACTATTTTGTATTTAAATGAAATAATAAATGTACTTGTCATTTTTAATGTATAATATGGAAATGTATAGATATAAGCCACATTAACAAAAGCTCTTTGGAGTCCTCAATAACTTTTAACAGTACAAGGAATTTCTGAAAGAAAAAAGTCTGGAAACTACTGCTCTATACCAATGTCCCTTGAGTAATCCCAGGGCAAATTCCAATTAGACTGCCTGAGTCATGTGTCTTGACAATGGTTGGGCTAGTTTGGATCATGGGAACACTTATTTGATAACGATGGAAGGAAAAAGCAGTGCTGTAATAAGTCTCTCCTTTAAATGCAGGGTGTTATTAAAAGAAAAATGGGAAAGTGGTACTGGGAAGGCAAATATAGCAATTGTACCCTACAGACAGGTATTCTCCTGTTGGCCATTTTAGAAACATTCCCCCAGGCAACATGAGATTATCCAAGTGTAGAGAACCAGAGTCAGAGCCACTTCCTAGGCTGACGGAGCAGCACTCCAGATGAGATACTGAAGCTTTGCACTCAAGTGATGGCAGTAAGATCAGAAAGCAAAAGGCATATCACAAAGAAACCGTAAGATTCTCCATCTGGATATATAGAAGATAAATGGAAAGAGGAAGCAAAGATGACTCCAAGATGTCCCACCTTAGAAAGGGATACAAATGTGGTGTTTGCAGTAGTAGGAAGAAGGTGCTCTTTAAAATAGTAAGTCAAGAATATGCCGTCTCATTAGGAGTGTTTGCCCTTTCTAAATTCATGTCAGGTTCATCTGAGCATGAACTAGTTGAAACCACATGGGGATTATCAGGCAGCGTACATGCCTAAAGGCATGTAGTGTTACCATTTGCCAATCTCTCTGCTTCCAAGAGAACAGATGGGGTCTGTGGGTCTGTATTTTAATGTCACTTGAGAAATTAAAAGCATCATAATGCCTCACTGACTCAACGTTAGGATGAAGAGAGATGCACAGAACCTCGCTACCCAGACAGGCCATTTTCAGTTCATTGGAGTTTCCTGGAGCTGTGGGCTAAGGCCAAGGACTTCACGTTGTGCTCCTAGAAGTTAATCCTCTCCTATCAAATTTGTTATTATTGCGTTTTTTTCTCTATATGTTTATTTTCTTTAATTTGCAAACTGTATCTAAGAATCAGAATTTCTCCTAGGGATATATTAAAGTCTCATGAGTTAACATGTATGAAGTGCTAAGTACTATATGACTATGGAAAATCATAAGGACATAACCTTAACCCCAGGACTCTGTTTTTGTATCTTTCTTGCCAATGATTTTCCCAATCACACTACAGAATTAGAATATAATGGCTAAAATGGAAATAACAGTATGAAAGAATATGAGGCAAAGTCCATAGATGTGAGCTGGGATCAGAAAGCAGGATGTTAATCAACAAGGCAGAGAAATGGGAGAAGTCTGATCCACAGGGCAAGACTGACAAGGCTAACAGATTAGCCGGGATCTGAGGAGGAAAGAGGTCTCAGAAACTCAAGATGGGAGGAAGAATAACAAGAACAAAATATGTCATGCCTGGAGCCCTATGGCTACATGACAATGATTTTGATCTTTCTGAGATGCTCAGTTAAGTCTTCTGGTTGTTTCCAAGGGGATAATCTGAAGTTTTTTGTAACAATCATGGACTGTTGCTGCTGCATGTGCCCCCACTGTTTCCTTGAATATCCAGGGCAATATATTTTCATCTCTTGGCAAAAAGAAAGGAATATGTAGGAATTTAAGGTTTTGTGTATGTATGTGTGCATGTGGGTGGGGCAATGCAATTCCATTCCCAAGTGCTAACTTTAGGTGCACAACTGAAGATTCCTGCACCTTGAACTTAAACAAAATGTATTTAAATGTATTTTTAAATGGATGATTACTGGTATTTTTCAAGGGTCAGTCTGTGACTTCACAAAATTCTTGGGCTGAAAGATTTTCAACCCTTGTTTAAAACAAGCAAAACAGAGGATGGAGATGGCAAATGAACCAACCACATAAACAACAGTTTCCAGGGCTTAAACATAACTGTGACTAAAGTGGTTCTACATCCTTGCTTTCTTTCCTTCACCTAAAAGTAGATGCCCTCAGAGCATTAGCAACAGCACACTCATAGTCATCACTCATTGATCAAAGATTTAAATTTTACACATGTAATGAGCAGTCTTAGAAAGGAATTGTTGATTTCGGAGCAAGATGGCCGAATAGGAACAGCTCCACTCTCCATCTCCCAGCGCGAGCGACACAGAAGACCGGTGATTTCTGCATTTTCAACTGAGGTACTGGGGTCATCTCACTAGGGAGTGCCGGACAATCGGTGCTGGTCAGCTGCTGCAGCCTGACCAGCGAGAGCTGAAGCAGGGCGAGGCATCGCCTCACCTGGGAAGCGTAAGGGGGAAGGGAGTCCCTTTTCCTAGCCAGGGGAACTGAGACACACAACACCTGGAAAATCGGGTAACTCCCACCCCAATACTGTGCTGTAAGCACACCGGCACACCCGAGAATATATCCCACACCCGGCCGGGAGGGTCCCACACCCACGGAGCCTCCCTCCTTGCTAACACAGCAGTCTGCGGCAATCTAACCGCAAGGCAGCAGCCAGGCTGGGGGAGGGGCGCTCGCCATCACTGAGGCTTAAGTAGGTAAACAAAGCCGCTGGGAAGCTCGAACTGGGTGGAGCTCACAGCAGCTCAAGGAAACCTGCCTGTCTCTGTAGACTCCGCCTCTGGGGACAGGGCTCAGCTAAAGCAGCAGAGGCCCGTGCAGACGCGAACGACTCTGTCTGACAGCTTTGAAGAGAGCAGTGGATCTCCCAACACGGAGGTTGAGATCTGAGAAGGGGCAGGCTGCCTGCTCAAGTGGGTCCCTGACCCCTGAGTAGCCTAACTGGGAGACATGCCCCACTAGGGGCAGTCTGACACCCCACACCTCACAGGGTGGAGTACACCCCTGAGAGGAAGCTTCCAAAGTAAGAATCAGACAGGTGCACTCGCTGTTCAGCAATATTCTATCTTCTGCAACCTCTGCTGCTGATACCCAGGCAAACAGGGTCTGGAGTGGACCTCAAGCAATCTCCAACAGACCTATAGCTGAGGGTCCTGACTGTCAGAAGGAAAACTATCAAACAGGAAGGACACCTATACCAAAACCCCATCAGTACGTCACCATCATCAAAGACCAGAGACAAATAAAACCACAAAGATGGGGAAAAAGCAGGGCAGAAAAGCTGGAAATTCAAAAAATAAGAGTGCATCTCCCCCTGCAAAGGAGCACAGCCCATCGCCAGCAACAGATCAAAGCTGGTCAGAGAATGACTTTGATGAGATGAGAGAAGAAGGCTTCGGTCCATCAAACCTCTCAGAGCTAAAGGAGGAATTACGTACCCAGCGCAAAGAAACTAAAAATCTTGAAAAAAGAGTGAAAGAATTGACAGCTAGACGAATTAATGCAGAGAGGGTCATAAATGAAATGACAGAGATGAAAACCATGACACGAGAAATACGTGACAAATGCACAAGCTTCAGTAACCGACTCGATCAACTGGAAGAAAGAGTATCAGCGATGGAGGATCAAATGAATGAAATGAAGCGAGAAGAGAAACCAAAAGAAAAAAGAAGAAAAAGAAATGAACAAAGCCTGCAAGAAGTATGGGATTATGTAAAAAGACCAAATCTACGTCTGATTGGGGTGCCTGAAAGTGAGGGGGAAAATGGAACCAAATTGGAAAACACTCTTCAGGATATCATCCAGGAGAACTTCCCCAACCTAGCAGGGGAGGCCAACTTTCAAATTCAGGAAATACAGAGAACGCCACAAAGATACTCCTCCAGAAGAGCAACTCCAAGACACATAATTGCCAGATTCACCAAAGTTGAAATGAAGGAAAAAATCTTAAGGGCAGCCAGAGAGAAAGGTCGGGTTACCCACAAAGGGAAGCCCATCAGACTGACAGCAGATCTCTCGGCAGAAACTCTACAAGCCAGAAGAGAGTGGGGGCCAATATTCAACGTTCTTAAAGAAAAGAATTTTCAACCCAGAATTTCATATCCAGCCAAACTAAGTTTCATAAGTGAAGGAGAAATAAAATTCTTTACAGATAAGCAAATGCTTAGAGATTTTGTCACCACCAGGCCTGCCTTACAAGAGACCCTGAAGGAAGCCCTAAACATGGAAAGGAACAACCGGTATCAGCCATTGCAAAAACATGCCAAAATGTAAAGATCATTGAGGCTAGGAAGAAACTGCATCAACTAATGAGCAAAATAACCAGTTAATATCATAATGGCAGGATCAAGTTCACACATAACAATATTAACCTTAAATGTAAATGGACTAAATGCTCCAATTAAAAGACACAGACTGGCAAACTGGATAAAGAGTCAAGACCCATCAGTCTGCTGTCTTCAGGAGACCCATCTCACATGCAGAGACATACATAGGCTCAAAATAAAAGGATGGAGGAAGATCTACCAAGCAAATGGAGAACAAAAAAAAGCAGGGGTTGCAATCCTAGTCTCTGATAAAACAGACTTTAAACCATCAAAGATCAAAAGAGACAAAGAAGGCCATTACATAATGGTAAAGGGATCAATCCAACAGGAAGAGCTAACTATCCTAAATATATATGCACCTAATACAGGAGCACCCAGATTCATAAAGCAAGTCCTTAGAGACTTACAAAGAGACTTAGACTCCCATACAATAATAATGGGAGACTTCAACACTCCACTGTCAACATTAGACAGATCAACGAGACAGAAAGTTAACAAGGATATCCAGGAATTAAACTCATCTCTGCACCAAGCGGACCTAATAGACATCTATAGAACTCTCCACCCCAAGTCAACAGAATATACATTCTTCTCAGCACCACATCACACTTATTCCAAAATTGACCACATAATTGGAAGTAAAGCACTCATCAGCAAATGTAAAAGAATAGAAATTATAACAAACTGTCTCTCAGACCACAGTGCAATCAAACTAGAACTCAGGACTAAGAAACTCAATCAAAACCTCTCAACTACATGGAAACTGAACAACCTGCTCCTGAATGACTACTGGGTACATAACGAAATGAAAGCAGAAATAAAGATGTTCTTTGAAACCAATGAGAACAAAGATACAACATACCAGAATCTCTGGGACACATTTAAAGCAGTGTGTAGAGGGAAATTTATAGCACTAAATGCCCACAAGAGAAAGCAGGAAAGATCTAAAATTGACACTCTAACATCACAATTAAAAGAACTAGAGAGGCAAGAGCAAACACATTCAAAAGCTAGCAGAAGGCAAGAAATAACTAAGATCAGAGCAGAACTGAAGGAGATAGAGACACAAAAAACCCTCCAAAAAA
>NC_045455.1:82242296-82433490 GCF_002776525.5 Piliocolobus tephrosceles
TGGATTAAGAAAATGTGGCACATATACACCATGGAATACTATGCAGCCATAAAAAAGGATGAGTTTGCGTCCTTTGTAGGGACATGGATGCAGCTGGAAACCATCATTCTTAGCAAACTATCACAAGAAGAGAAAACCAAACACCACATGTTCTCACTCATAGGTGGGAACTGAACAATGAGATCACTTGGACTCGCGAAGGGGAACATCACACACTGGGGCCTATCATGGGGAGGGGGGAGGGGGGAGGGATTGCACTGGGGAGTTATACCTGATATAAATGATGAATTGATGGTTGCTGACGAGTTGATAGGTGCAGCACACCAACATGGCACAGGTATACATATGTACCAAACCTGCACGTTATGCACATGTACCCTAGAACTTAAAGTATAATAAAAAAAAAAATTAAAATTGAAAAAAAAAAAAAGAAAGGAATTGTTACTTAAATGGCATAACTGCTCACTTTGTTCAATATTGCAAATGTAGAGATTTGCAAAGGATGTGTTTTGGATTGAAAAAAAATTAGCACTTTCAATTACACAAGAAAAAAGATGTCACTTGTCACAGAAAGTAGAAGAGTAGTTTATATATAAAGAGAGTTCATAATGACCAAATGAATAGAGGACACAAATACACAAAATACATGATCCTGAATATCTGCAAACAAATTCCTGTCAATCCTTTCTCAGGCTGCAGTGTATGAGAATGGGTAACCCTGAGAAAGTAGGCAGCAAATTGCTCAGGCTCTAGGGCCAAGCAGCTTGGAGCCATACCCTACCCTCTACCAATACTGACTAGAGGCAGGTTAATTAATTTTGGGGAACTTTGCAAAAGACACCCTAGATTGAGAGCCAATGACTCATGCCCTTGTATGTTTCCCTCCCCTTGAATGCTTGCTTCTGCCCAATAGAACATGTGAACTTGCTTCTAACCAATATAATATGGTAAAAGTCAAGGGATTATTCACATGTCATTAAAGTTCTAATCAGTTGACTTTAATCAAAACAAGAGAATCTCCTTCTGGCCTCAAAAAAGAAGCAAGCCCTAGGAGTTCTACAGATTCAAGAGAATAAATTCTGCCAGCAGCCATGTGAACTTGGAAGAGGACTACAAGCCTAAGATGGAATTTCAACCCCATTCAACATCTTTTATTTTTGACTGATACGTAATAATTGTACATATTTATAGGGTGCATGTGATATCTGGACATGCATACAATACATAATGATCTAATCGTGGTAACTAGGATATCCATCACCTCAAATATTCATCATTTCTTTGTGCTGGAAACATTCCTAATCTTCGCTTCTAGACAGCTTTGTGAAACCTTGCAAAAACCACGTAGGTAGGCCATGCTTAGACTCCTGACCATGTAAATGTGAGGTGGAAAATATGTATGATGTTTTAAGTCAGTAAGTTTGTGGCAATCTATTAAGCAGGAACAGAAAACTAGTACGGGCTTCTATTTCCTGCAGGATAGAAATAAAAATACTACATACCTTACGCTGTTGTTATGAAGTTAAAAGAAGTTAATATACGTAATATGCTTAAAATAGAGACCCTAGGTTTATTTCTGAGGGAAGATGCCTCAGAAATTTGCAGAATCTAACGCAGGGCTTATCCCTGCCCATCAATGAAAAATGAATGCTAAATTAAATTATGAAATATCATTAATAAACACACTAGCTCACATGGCATTTTTTGTTAAAGGCCTTGACAAAAATCATGGAAACTACCACATGTTGATCTTAACAATCAAAATTATGCAATTTTCCAATGATCATTGATGGGAGCCACTCTGAGGATGTTTCCTATGCCTCACTTCATTCATCAAAGCAGAAACAGCTCTGCTTTATTGCACCTTAGCAGTCAAAGTTTCATATCATTGGAACAGGCCAACTGCCAAAGGTGGGGACCAGACTTCTCAAGATTTTCTCCAGGGAATGTAGAACCATTGTCATTCCAGTTCAATCTAGTCACTACATCAATTGACTACAAGTATACAGCTAATGTGATAAAAATATTAAGATGTTAATTACCCTATCATTCAAATAGCAGGAGAATCTATGAATTAGTAGCATGTACCCCAAAACACTAAGTGTACTGATATTAAATTCTGTTCCTGTATTGTTTATAACCTTATTATGGTATAAAACTATAAGAGTTTAATCAGATATCACAGAAAGTCTGTAAAAAGAGGGTGAAACAATTAGGAAGAGTATGTGAAATATGGAATCACGCACACTGCCATTGATGTTGAAACTCTCAGTGTATAATGTACCTTGAAATAATAGCTAATTATTATATAAAAATTTATTATGATCAAGATCTAAACTTTTAAGATAACACAATCAGAACATGTTGAAGAAAAAAACATCTAAATGTTTCCATTCATCTCAGACTTAACAAAATTCCACGAAACATAGTGGGAAACGTTGGGATACTTCTTTGGAGGTTTTCCGCCAAATAGTGAGAGATTTACAGCCACACACCACAGAAGAGATAGTCACCTTTCCTGAAACAGTAATCACAGTTAAAATAATATCCAGAAACACACTATAATACCAAACTGAAATGCATGTCTTAGCAAATATTACTGTAAGAAACATAGCAAATTTGCTGAAGAAACATGTATTAGAGCTAATTATGAATTGTGAGGAGTTTGCCACTGAACAGTTAAATAAATGCATGGGTTTTGTATATGTTTCAGTTTATAGCACTTGCAAGATTCTTTCAAAACTAAAATAAAAAGAGAATTCTGGGTTTTTGAACCTCTTCAGGAAACATTTACTATATAAGATGTATTACATAAGACGTCCTAGATTATCTTTTAAAAGAAAATAATTCTTAAGAACAATAGTTATACAAATTCCATGTAATAGTACCGACTAGTATAAGGCAGCTTTAAATAAACTTCAAATAGGTTATGAATTAAGTTACATATAAAGAACCACAAATGACATTCATTTACTACATCCCTTAGTTGAGGCAGAAAAGCGCAAAATGCTAAAGTATACCTCAATATGGCTAACATAATTTAAAAGACTTTAGAACATAACTTCTGGTTATGCAAACCGTAGCTTTCAGTAAAAGAATATTCCTTCAAAGTGCAACTGGAAAAATTGTGCAAAATTAAAAAAATTCAATTGCAAGCATCATACTAAAAAGCTAGAGCTTAAGGTTCAGATGTTCCAGACAAAATGGAAGGGCAGAGAAGTAAAACCAAAAATGTTTTCTGCTTTTTCTCTTTGAGGTATTTGCTGATTCATGAACAGAGCACGACTCGAAGCTAAAGAGGCCAGAGGAACATGCAGGCCTGCAGGCTGAGAAGCTAGGCAGAACTATCAGTAGTCTCATTGCGTTAGGGAGACAAAAATTTAATTTCAGAGCTCATCAAGGACATGAAGTCCCAGCAAATACCCTGACTCTCAGATACAACCTTTGAAGGACAACATCCTGGGAGCAAACTAAAAACAGTCAAGGCCTTTAAAACACTACAGTCCAGTCTAGACTCATTTCTATCGCAGACTGGAGTAAGGTGATTTTCCCCTACTCTAACTGCCTACCATAACCTAAAATTAATTATTTCTATGAACACATTCTTCTGGTCATACAAAATGTCCAGCATTAAATCAAAATGTATGGAATGTTCCTAACACAAAGAAATGATAAAGGCTTGAGGCAATGGGTACCCCAATTCCCCTGACTTGATTATTATACATTGAATGCCTGTATCAAAGCATCGCATATACCCCATAAACATAGATAACCATTATGTAGCTGTAAGAATTAAAGAAAAAGTTAATAAAATAAAATAATACCTCAGTCTTCAGGCCATTCAGTCATTATTGTTACTAATATTGGTTACTAAAAAATAAAAATAAAAGGCAAAAAAATTACAACGCATACCAAGAAGCATTATTAAGAAAATAAAATAGGATACAGAAACAAGCCAACAAGTGATCCAGGCATTAGATTTATCAGACACACATTTTAAAACAGTTATAATCAACGTACAAAAACTAAGAGAATTTTAGAGAAAAAGTAGACTATATTGTAAAAATCAAATAAAAATTATATTTAAAATTGACAATTCAAGAGATCATTAGGTTGGGCTCACCTGATAAACGATGTTACTGAACAGGAAGATAGAAAACACGCAAATTAAAGGATAAAAACATTTCAAAATGTATAAAACAACATAAGTAATCTACGGGAGAGATTTTAAAATTCTAAAATACACATGATCAGTGTCCTCAAATGATAATACAAAGAATGAAGTGGAAGCAATATTGAAGAGATGTTTGCCTATAATCTTCAAAATCGGATGGAGACCGTCAACCCATATATTCAAGAAGTTTCATAAACACCAAGAAGACAAAAAAACTCTTAAATCTACACTTAGTCACATTATTGCAAAACTGTTAAACACCAAAGAGAGAAAAATCTCAAAGATAGCCAGAGAAAACAGGCAGCTTAGATGAAAGAAAACAAAATTGGGCTGGTTTATTGACAGAAACAACGGCAGTTAAAAGACAATAAAAGTATATATATATTTATGGTGCCAAAAACAAAGTGCCAAACTAGAATAATATAGCCCTTGAAAATGTCCTTCACAAACAAGGGTAAAATGAATATGCTGCAGACAAATACAAATTAAGAAAATTCACCACCATTAGACTTTCCTAAAGTAATAGCCTGAGGGAATTCCTCAGGCTAGAGGAGAACATTCCTAAACAGAAACATAACATGCAAGAAGGAATAAAGAGTGGTAGTGTTGTAGAAAAAACCGGGTTCTTGTCTTATGACCAGGAAGGATTAGGGACGGAGACACATTGAAGGGTGATTAGAGAGGAATATATTGGGCAAAAAGGAAAAAAAAAAAAAAACTCTCAGGAAAGTGACACGGAGTCCTGCTAACAGGCACTCCTCCTCACACTGATTCCCAGGTTAGCACACCAGCTCAAGAGAACAGGCTCCTCCCTGCTTAAGGCAGCAATTCCCCATGGCTCCACCCACTTCCCTCAGTGCGCATGTCCAGCTCCCGTCCACTGTGGGCACCCCATGACAAGTCCTGGGCAGGTTTCCTCATCTGCACAAAAGCATTTGATGTAAACACTTGTGGGATGGGTCGGAGATTCTCTGGGGACTCCTTTTTATCTGCCCAGGCATTTGGCTGTCTCAGCAGAAAGTTGTCAATATGTGGATAAATATAAATTAAAGTAGGCTATACAAAACAATAATAGTAACGTGCTAAAGACTTCAAAATGTAATAAAAATGTATGATGGCAATAATGTGAGAGGCAGAATGTAGATGAATGGGGTTAAAGTATTGTAAGGTTTCTAAACTATTGTAAGATTTCAGCATGCTCAGAGAATTGATGAAAGTAATTTTATTAGACTATAAGTTAGGGAAAGCATTAAATAACAATAAAATAAGATATGACAGACAAGGTAATAGAAATTAAAATAAAAACATAAAAATATTTTATGACTTCAACAGAAACATTATAGTAAGATAATGGCTATGACGATAGCACGATGAACACACTTGACCCACTTGGCATATACAGAATACTATGCACATCAATTGCAGAATATGCATGCTTTTCACATGCACATGTAACATTTACCAAAATTAGCAACATGCTGGGCTATAAAGCAAATTTTCGAAGAACCGAAATTATCCAGAGAATATTCTCTGCTGAAATCATCCCCGAGTGTCTGGCAGTGAGGCAATATAATCTTAAATTGTTCCATGGATCAACAATAAATTGCAATTGAAAAACAAATAATTTTTGAACCTGATAGTAAATATCAGATATAATAAAATTTGTGGAGTGCAGTTAAAGCCATACTTAAAAAAAAAATTATAACATTTGAGTAACATATTAGATCAGAAGAAAGGTTCAAAATTAATGATGTGAGAATTCAATTTAGGAATTAAGATAAAAATTCAACAAATTAACTCTCCCCCATAATAAAAAGTAAGACAGTAGGAAGAAAACAATAAATTAGGAATAAAAATTAATGCAATAAAATCCAATTATTCAATACAGAAAATCAATAACATAAAAGTTTTTTAATTGAAGTATTAATAAAATGGATAAACTTTTAGGAAGATGGATCAGAAAAAAATAGAGTGAACATAAATTGCCAATAACAGAAATATACGAAAGAAGCATCCTTTCAGATCTTACAAATATTAAAAAGCCAAGAGGAAATTATGAGAATTTTGTTCTCTGGGGTGTTTTCTCTGACACCAACAACCTATTCTCTGATTCTGTAGATACCAGCTGGGTGTCCAAAAATTCAATCCAATTCTGATACTATCTACCCAGAGTTAGTACAGACTCCATAAAGTAAGAGACTCGATAGGACAAGACTGTTCCTACTTCAGACACCAGTTTCAAGCCCTGAGCCACCTGTACTTCTGATCAATCAACTGTAAAGCAAGTGTTTAAACTACCCCTCCTCGGGTTTAACACTTTTCTAGAGCTGCTCACAGAACTCACTTATTTACACTTTTAAACTTACATGTACTGGTTTATTATAAAGGATACAATGCAGGAAGAACCAAATGGAAGCAATGCACATGGCAAGGTACAGAGTGAGGGGGTCACACAGCGAGAGCCTCCTTACCCTCTTGGGTGCAACACCTTCCAAGCACCTTGATGTGTTCACCCACCTGGAAGCTCTCTGAGCCTCACTGTCAAGAGTATTTACTGAGTCCAATCTCCAGGTCCCTCCCCTCCACTCTTTCCAAATGGTGGTGGATGGGCCTGAAAGTTCCAACTCTCATGTTAACTTGGTCTTTCTACCCTGAGTCAACTCATCAGCACAGACTCAAGTGGGATGGATAAATTGGACTCTATTTAAATTAAGAATATTTGTTCACCAAAATATATGATTAACCAAGTGAAAAAACAAGCCACAAAATATATATTCATATATTTTAAAACTACAAATTAATATTACAATGGCAAAATTCCTAGAGAAAAATAGGCAAAACACCTGAGCATGCCCTTCATGTTGAGGATCTACAGAGTCAATACACACATGAGAAGATGCCCAATTTTATTAATCATCATTAAAATTAGCATATCAAAACCATTAATGTGATACCACTACACATGCACCAGAATGGTTAAAAAGAAACTAACTGAAAAATCCCAAATGTTGGCAAGAGCCTGAAAGATTGAAGAGCTTATTACACTGCCAGTTGGAGTGTAAATTTGTATAATCACTTTGGAAAACTGTTTTGTTGTAGCTACTAGAGTTGAACACATGCATCCCCAATGGCCCAGCTTTCCACTCTTCAGAAGCACTCAACAGAAATGCATACATTTGTCCACCAAAGGATATGTACAAAAATGTTGATAGTAGCACTGACTGTAATAGCAAAAAAAACCTGAAATGTACTGAATTGTGAGATATTCACACAATGGCATACTATTTAGCAATGAGAATGAAGAAATCACAAATATACGACACAATGTTGAGAAAAACAGAAGCAAAATAGTATATACTGTGTGATTCCACTTGCATAAGTTTCCAAAACAGACAAAAATTTTTAACACTATGGTGTTAAAAATTAAAAACCCATTTTTAATCCATTATACCTTGGAAATGATGTTATGTTTCTTAATCTGTTGCTTCTTTGTGGTTTTTACTTTGTGAAAAATCATCAGGTTGATTATTATGATTTTTTTTACTTTTCTGCATGTGTGTCAAACTCCAATAAAAAGTTAAAATATATATTTATGATTTTTAAAAATGGGATAGAGTATATTTCCCTGAGGAAGTGAAGAATATGCCAACATAGTTAATATGCAAACTTACAATTACTTTATATTTCATGGCTTTGAAGGCATTTTCATTTGCAACTCTTACTTTTTTATTTATTTATTTTGCAGTTGGGCTTTATCTCGAGCTATGGCTGTAAAAAAAAATGCCAGATCCTAGCTACTCCAATATTCCTTAGGACATTTGCAAACATCCTTGGACTTAGTGGGAGGGATTGGATGGACTGAGAAATACGTCTAAGCTAAGTCAGGCAACAGAAACTGCAGTTCAGCCCATGGATTGTTTCTCTTCCTGATTGATCTTCTGGATAAGCAAGCGCAATGGGGCATCATTGTCTTGTGACCAAGGGCAGAAAGTAGCCACCCCTCTGACTGTCCAGAGAGCTGAGACACTAGGAGAGCCAGATACTCCACAGGCACCCCATAAATGTTAATGACTAGTGGTTTGGAAAACAATGATAAGGGCTACCTGCCCTGAGGAGCACATTAGAGGAAGAAATTTCATTGCTCTCAGGCAGCCACTTAGCATTTTTCAAGTAGCAAAGTTAATCTAAAATACAATTTCAGTTAGATTAATTTTAGAAAAGGAATAGGGCTACACCTTTTCAAAACTCACTTTCTAAGTTACGTGATTATCTTCTTCTGTGTATTTCTAATCTGCGTTTCTATGTGCATGCTACACGGTAATTTTGCACAGGAGCAAAAAGTACAGGAAAAGCACAGACCAAGGGTCAAAAGACAGAGGCTTTAGTCTCAGCCTTGCCACATTTAGCTAGGTGACCTCAAGCAATTAATTCATTTGACCTTTCTAGGCCTCAGTTATTCACTGGTAATATAAGAGGTCTCAATGACACAATTTTTAAAAATATTGTATACACAGTCGTGCATCTCATAATGACAGAGATACATTCTGAGAAATGCAATATTAGGCTACTTCATCATTTTACAAACATCGTAGAGTGTACTTACGTAAACCTACAAGGTGTAGCCTACTACACACCTAACCTTTTGCTCCTAGGCTACCAGGCTGTTCAGCATGTCACTGTACTGAATGCTACTGGCAACTGTAACATCATGGTAAGTATCTGTATATCTAAACATATCTGAACATAGAAAAGGTATGGTGAACATATAGTATTGTAATCTTACGGGGTGACTCTCACCTGGTCCCTCGCATATCTGAAACATTATATGGTACATTACTGTATTTAAGGTGTACAATCTGATGATTTAGTATACATATACACCATGAAATTATCACCACAATCAAGATAATTTGAAGGGGTGGCCTGCCCCTCCAAACCTGTGGGCATTTCTCGTTAGGTGGAACGAGAGACTTGAGAAAAGAAATGAGATCACAGAGACAAAGTATAGAGAAAGAAAAAGTGGGCCCAGGGGACTGGCGCTCAGCATACACAGGACCTACGCGGCACCCCTCTCTGAGTTCCCTCAGTATTTATTGATCATTATCTTTACCATCTTAGAAAAGTGGAAGTGGCAGGATAATAGGATCATCGTAGGGAGAAGGTCAGCAGTAAGACATATGAATAAAGAGCTCTGTGACATAAGTTTAAGGAAAAGTGCTGTGCCTTGATATGCATATGCAAACATCTCCATAAACCTCTTTAGTGCATAAAGAGAAGCATTTACCTTCAGCCCTAAGGTGGTTTTCTCTCATCTTAGTAAATAGAACATACAATCGGGGTTTTACACCGAGATGTTCCATTGCCTAGGGACAGGCAGGAGACAGATGCTTTTCTCTATCTCAACTGCCAAGAGGCCTTCTTTCCTCTTATATTAATCCTCCTCAGCACAGACCCTTCATGGGTGTCAGGCTGGGGGACTATCAGGTCTTTCCCTTCTCACGAGGCCATATTTCGACTATCACATGGGGAGAAACCTTGGACAATACCTAGCTTTCCTAGGCAGAGGTCCCTGCGACCTTTGGCAGTGTATGTGTCCCTGGGTACTTGAGATTAAGAGAACGGTGATGACTTTTAACCAGCAACCTGCCTTCAGGCACTTGTTTAACAAAGCACATCCTGCACAGCCCAAAATCGGTTAAACCTTGAGTCACCACAGCACATGTCTCTTGCAAGGACAGGGTTGGGGGTAGGATCACAGATTAACAGCATCTCAAATACAGAACAAAATGGAGTCTCTTATGTCTACTTCTTTCTATATAGACACAGTAACAGTCTGATCTCTCTTTTCTCCACAATAATTAACATAGTCATCACATAGTTTTGCTGCTGCTCTCGTTTTTCTGTGGTGAGAACATTTAGGACCTATCTCTAAGCAAATTTTAAGTATACAGTACAGTAGTGTTTCCTATGTCAACTATACAGTTTCTAGGGTTTCTTCTAGTGCCAATATTTTCTGTTAACCAAACCTCCAATCCACTAGCCCCTGTATTCATTCTTTATGGATGCCATGACAGTACCAGAAATTGAATGGCTCACAACAGAAGTTTACTGCCTCACAGTTCTGAAGGAAGTCCACGATCAAGATGTTGGCAGGGCTGCTTCCTTTAAAGGACTGTGAGGAGAAATCTGTTCCAGGGCTCTCTCCTTGCTTCTGGTAATTTGCTAGCAATCTTTTATATTCTTTGGGGCTTGCAGATGCATCACACCCATCTCTGCTTTTACCCTCACGTGGTGTTTTCCTTGTGTGTGCTTCCAACTCTGTGGACAAATTTTCCTCTTTTTTCAGTCATATTGGATTAGGTCCTATCCTAATAGCCTCACCTTAACTAATTTCATCTTCAAGGACCTTATTTCTAGATAAAGTCACATTCACATGTACTGGGGTTTGCAACTTCTATGCATTTTGTGGGGTACACAATTCAACCCATAATAGCATCCATGGTTATAAGTAAATAGTAATTTAGTCCAGGAAAATTACTCCATACGCAATCCACCCCTAGTATCTTCTCTAAGTCCAATCTAGGGGTTAACGGCCTTGTCTCCCAAAGCCACTGTGGCCACCTGATAGTAACCCTCACTTGCCATCTGGGTTACCTGTTATTATGATCTGCCCATTGATTGCACTTCCCAGATTTCATAATAATGACCACCTGTGGCTTCCACACCTTGGGGGCAGTGTGCATAAGACCAAGGTTTTCTGCTTCTTCCTGCCTCCTTCACCTGAGGTCACCCCAACCCGTCATCCCATACAGGTGCACACACTGCACCTGTCATACCATAGCTCTCATAAGGAGAAGATGAGACCAGTTCAGTGGACGTGGAGCCATGCATGGCTCCCAGCATGTCATTCAGGGGACCTGCCCATGCTGTTCATGCAGCAGCTTGAGCTGTGAAACAACACTTTAGGCCCAGCACATTTTCCCCTACCAGGCCATTCTAACATAATTATCTAGATTCGACCATAGATTTAAGTTTTGTCAAGTATTCTTAAGACATTGTTGGTTGGTTCGTTTTTTTGTTTGTTCCTGACAGACCAGGTGAAATGCTCATGCTGTATCCTCTTCCCACAGAGTCATTCAGAACATGCTCATGAGTGACAGGATGAGCAAAGGAACAAAAGTTTCGGAAACAAACCAAACAAGGTTTTATATTACATCTTTTTTATTTAAAGGTGAATTTTGGTGAAAATCTAAGTTCTCTCATCTTATAACCTTCCATAAATTAGGATCAATGGAAAGTGCGACTATCAGCAATTATGTGAACCACTACAGAGAGCAAGTTGATTATGAAAGAAAAAAGCCTAATTTTTAATTAGAAAGAAAACTTCAATTGTGCCCAACACTTGTACTCACAAGTCAGACATGAAATAACTTCAAATCAGCAGCTATGTAATTTCATCCAATCTCTAGCAAGTAGCCTGGGATATTACTTGCGAGTACAACTTTTTTGCATTATGGAATGAAAGAGCCCTAATTTCCCAAAGAACAAAGATGATATATTTTTGGCATCATTTCAATGTTAAAGAGACTCTTGGGAATAAGTAGGAAGCTGATGGCATTTTTACGTTTTCCAGTTACATTTCTAAAACCTCAGTTGTTTTCTCATAATCATTTCCAGAATCTCAAGGAAGTTTATTTAAAACATTGTCCCTGCCCCCTCCACATTTGAAAAAAAAATCTCAAGGCAGAAAATCATATATTATTATAATATTTCAAAGGAAAAATTGGCATATTTTAGGACCTTGACATGATCCAGTTATCTGGTAACCAAATAAGACCATGCAAACAAGGAAGTCAGCCAAAATATCCCTAATGTAGAGTTTCAGGCAGTCTTCATGTCAGGTTCAGTAGGGTGTATCACAATGTGAGCAGACTATCAGGAATGGGGGGATATGGCCATCCAGGCTGAGTAGTTCCCATCTTGACAGCACTGGGTATAGGACATGGGGCTTGGGCTGCAATCAAAGGTTCCCAGGCTCAGAAGAGGTGCTTACAGGAGAAAGGCAATACCTTGCATTTGGAAAGAAAAAAGTAGTAGGGAGATTACCAAAGACAGATGCTTGGCACAGGAAAAACAAACAAACAAACAATAACAACAAAAAACCCAATTACAAAAAAATGAAACACAAAATCAGGACTGGGCAAGAGGCAAGACTGATGGCCACTGAGTCCAGGTGGGGACAGCATTGATCATAAAGACCAAGGTTATAGTGATAAGCAATTGGGAGTCTGGGGCACCAGCTGTAGAAAGAAGAGACTCCCAGGCTGGGCTATAAGAGGATCTGGTAGTAACTGATTCGGACATCCAGGGAAACAAGAGATGAACCCAACCCAAGACACACAGTCATCTTAGAGCTTGGAAAGCCCTCAGAGCTTTTCTCTTTTTAGTTCCAGTTGCAGTTACTTCCTTCTCCCTCTTCCTGCCTTATCATGCATCCTTGCCACCTTCTTTCTATCAATTATTGTCTTTTTGTTTTTGTTTTTGAGACAGGGTCTCACTTTGTCACCTAGGCTGGAGTGCAGTGGCACAATCTCATCTCACTGCAGCCTCAACCGCCAAGGTTCAAGCCATCCTCCCGCCTCAGACGCCCAAGTAGCTGGGACTATAGGTGCTCGCCATTGCACTTAGCTATTTTTTTTTTTTTTTAGCAGAAATGAGGTCTTAATATGTTGCCCAGGCTGACATACTCCTGAGCTCAAGCTCAAACTCCTGAGCTCACGCCATCCTCCTATATGCTCTTTTCTTTGTCCCTTGGCTCTATTATTAAATATTTAATTTCTCTATCCTTTCTTTCATTTCCCTTTTTTTCCCTACCACCTTCTCCCCTCTCCTCTAGCTCCTCTGCAGTCTCTGTCTGCCTGTCTCTTGCCCTCCCCCATACCATTCATCTCCCTCCCCCAATCCGGGAGTCTCCTGTTATTCTCACATTAAATTACATATTTCTCTTAATTTAATGTACGTAGCCAATGACACTTTAAAACCCCAAATTTTAACTTTAAAAGAATATCTTTAGCTGTTTATATTTGTTTCTCTCCTAATAAAAAGATAAATGCAAACAAATTATTTTCCTTTTACATGCACCTGACTTGGGATATTTTTTTTTTCCAAGCTGGTCAGTGATCCTTAATAGAAGAGGGGAAAAAAAGTTTCTCCCTTCTTATTTTCAAATTTCATAGGTCATCATTTGAAAATGCATCACTAACAGCGAAATACTTTGTACGTTATTAAATTCTATCATCTCATTGATTTGTTATCTCTTTATTACACCAGAGACAGAGAAGATGAGAATGTAATCTACTATTATAAATGGTAACAATTATATTCACCTAAGCTAGGGTTTTTTAAAACATCACAGCCAAAGGAAATGAGCATCTAACCCAATAATAGCAGTGGCCATAGACGCCATGATAACAAAAAACAATCACTAAACCAATAATAAGTTCTTGGGATAAATTGCTCCCACAGCACTGACCAGCAGTTCATTTTAACACAATAGGAGCTCATTCCCAAACAATGCAGGACAGGTAAAATGTGGTTATTGTACATTCTTTGTTCACCCAGATCTCTCTGTGTTTTCTGACCTCTAATACTAAAAGTGCAATTGAGGTCCATATTCTCCATCATCAGCTTGGCATTAGTAAGCAGGAAAAGAAAAAAGAAAGACGACCACAGATTTGAAGAATGTATTGTTTGCCACAAGCATTTCCATCAATGAGGCTGAACAGCTGTCTCAAAGCTCTTATGATATCACCATCTGTAACTCAAAGGGAAAAACCAGTATCTCAGATTTTTCAAAGGGTAAAGAGGGTACAATTTTATTTATTAGGTGTTCAGAAGCTTTGACAAGAGAGGCCTGTCAGATGCTATCAGCGTGTGCCAGTTGGCATGCAGATTATGGACATATTGTCCATTTAGATTGTCAGTCTACAAGTCTCAACCAATGTTTGCAAACATGCACAGCAAAAGCCAGTCATTGTTGTCACAATGGCAGGAATATTGCTCAGGGCCTGATGTCCTCACTGTTTAAAATTTATATGGCAATGTACTTTGCAGGAGAAACAGACATTTCAAGAAAAAATACGTAGACTAACATTGGATGTGGTTTATGCATGTGGACCATGCATTATTTCACATGACTATCTTGATAACATAAACATTTTCTTACTGTTTTTGCTTTAGAGTAATTCTTTCTCTGTACTTTCCCTTCTCTATTTGATAACCTCAATTCTCATTCCTTCCCTGTGGACCCAGTTCTACAGTTTCATGGAATTTCTCATATTGCTGATAAAAAGCATTTCATAAAATTCAGCAGACTAACAAATTTTAGTATTTGCATGTTATTTTATAATACAGAGATATGAAAGAAGACTCCAATAAATAAAAATGGTTTGGGAGGGAAAGCTGTTTTATAAAAAATATCAATTCTTCCCAAATATATACTGTAAGACAATTCCAATGAAAGTCAGAGAGAGCTTTCTTCTCCTTTTTGAATTTCTGAAAAAATTATTCCAAGGTATATTAAGAAGAATAAATAGACAAAAATTACTAACATTTTTAATGGTACTAAGGAATAATTTCTCTACAGCAAGTTAAAATGTGTTCTTTAGCTACGACAATTAAAACTAATGTGATGCTTGAGCTAGAATAGACAGATGAACAATGGAACAGACTATTGAGATGGTAAATTTCAAGCTGGCAGAGTCCACATGTGTTTTATTCGTGACTGTTTCATTCATACTGATATCTCCACAGCGCTTGGAACATAGTAAGCGTTTGTAGAATTAATGAACTAGCACAACAAAGGCTATATAAATAGTCTCAGAATACAAATACACACACACAACATATGAGAAAGATTTCACCATCAGTGAATGAAGAACAAATGTGTATTCCAAAAGTGTTGAGAAAATTGTCACTTAGGAAAACAACATGCTGTTTTAATCATCACCTCACAGAATACATGAACAGAATTTGACTTTATAATGAAGGTGTTAAAAAGCATTCATTAAGAAAAGCAAACGCAGGTGACTATAAAGTTGATCTTTGGATTGCAGGTAGGAGACTCCTAAAGGAAACGGAGGAGGACTTTCCATGTTTAAAAGTAATGTCAGATACCACAAAGGAAAATGCATTTCCACTACCAGACTTCAGGGCCTCTGTATGGTCATGTAGCTTATACACAACGGCTAAGGCAGTCATTCACAAGGAAATGGCACCCCCTGGAGGTAACACTGTATCTGTGTTGGACCCCCACACTGTGACAGTAATTTTGGTCTCCTGTTGGCAAGATTTTAGAATTTACACATCTCATGATATGTGTCTACGTCATGGAAAAAGGGAATATCTTGTCTCACAGTCAGCCCCCAGATGGCTTAGATCAGTGGTCTCAAGGTGTGGTCCCCAGATCGAAAGCAACAGCATCATCGTATCCACACCAGACCTATACAGAAACAAAAACTCCAGGTACAGCCCCTCTAGGCGATGTTGTTGTGTGTTAAACTCTGAGAACCACTGGTTTAGATGAAACAAACTATCATCCACATTACAACTAAATCCACAACTTCTTGGTTCACTTCTACTTTCATTGCCATTACAAGCAGCGTGTATCATTTTTACACCCAGTGGTCATTTTCTCCCACTCATGGCCCTTCAGCCAATCAGCTCTTGAAAATTCTATTTTGATCTGGATAATCGCTCACTGTGTTGCTTTCTGGGAAATTTTTTTACAATTCAATATGTCCAAGATCCCGGATCCATAAACCAAAAGTGAGAACATTAATAGCATCTAAGTTCTACATATCATGTAAAGACACAATGAAACACTTCAACTCTAAATTTGCCCCACTCACCTGATCCACTGTCGTGCAAGCCCATTCCAAGGAAACAGCCTGCTATGACTTTAAGATGACAAGTTTTACCTGGCAATGCCACCACTCACCAATCAGAGCTCAGCAGCTCCTGGAGGACATCACCAGAACCAATGAATTTTCTTTCAAAACAACTTGCATAACCTACTCTTTCCCCCAGTAAAATCCTAATCTTTCCCTTTGGTCTTAGGACTTATGAGAGGCCATCCAGGTCTGGGTGTGTGCCCCAAATTGCAATTCTATTATTTGTGTATTCCCAAATAAAACCTTTGGCTTAGAGATTAGTCTTTACATTCTTATTTGGTGTTGATACAACAATGCCAGACACTCTGCAGTCTCATGTCACTCAGGATTTCAGGAGATACATGGTGGGGTGGGGTTCACTCCATAGTCTCTTTCTTGGCCTAAAATGCTATATCATCATTTTCTATTTCTACTCTACTGAAATATATACATATATACGTATATGTGTGTGTATGTGTATGCATATATATGTGTGTACATATATATATAGTGAAATGATTACCACAATTAAGTTAGTTAACACATTTATCACCTCACCCATGATTAAGTCAGTTAACACATCTATCATCTCACCTAGTTATTTTTTGGCTTTTGTCTTTTGGTGAGAACATTTGAGATCTAATTTCTTTGCAAATTTTAAGTATACAATACAGTATTGTTAACTATAGTCACCATTCTATATATTAGGTCTACAAAACTTATAAATAAAAGTTTGTACTCTCTGAACAACATCTCCCCATTTTCCCCTCAAATCCCAGGACCTGATAACCACAATTCTACTCTGTTTCTCTTAGTTCCACCTTTTTAGAAGTGAGATTATATAATATTTTTATTTCTCTATTTTACTTAGCATAATGCCCTCAAACTTCACCCACATTGTTGCAAATGGCAGGATTCCTTCCTTTTTCTGGCCGAATAATGTTCCATTATACATATGTGTGTGTACATATATATGTATGTATATCTATCTCATATATATATATGATAGATATACCATCATTGATATATATACCAATAAATGATATGTGTGTGTGTATGTGTTTGTGTGTATATATATATATAATCATTTCTTTATCTGTTCATCTTGCTGACTACATCTGAAGCAAACTTTTTATGTAAATGTTTCAGGCCTTACAGGCTATACCATGTCTATTACAACTACTCCACTTTGTCATTATAGCAGGCAAACAGCTATAATGGCAGTAAGTAAATGGGCATGGCTGTTTTCCAGTAAAGCTCAATTTACAAACACGGTCAGCCAGTAGGATTTGACCTACCAGGCATAGTTTGGCTGACCTGCCAGGCATAGTTTGCCAATCTCTGATCAAGAACAGAAACTCATTGAGAATGCAGATTTTGTCTGAATCTTCTTAAACTTCTACACAGATAATTCACCACCTTCCATTCATAGAAAGCCAATAATGTTTCTATAAAAATGAATAAAATGAAAAAAAGAATAAGAGAACGAGTGTGCTTCCACCTAATACATCTACACTTGTCTTTTCAAATCAATTATCTTGTTTTCAGAAGATTTGATTGCATCTTCCTCCTAGGTTTTTGGTTTTCTACAAGTTGTATTTAGTCTCTTTTTAATTTGGTTTTCAAAACCCTGTCAGGGCTGAACCAGAAGTCTAAGAAAGTGCTGAGCCCTGGTGCCAGCCCTGACAAAGGAAGCTTTTGGATCTTGGGAAATCAGCTTCTATTAAGCCTTCAGAGATAACTCCAGCTCTAATCCGAAGGAAAACCAAGGAGTCACAAGTCAATACCATAGACACATGGAACTAAACTTTCTCTGGCAGCCTGGGACACCTTGGGGCTTAGAAAGCTCTCCTTGGTGTAGAAGGGGCCAGGAAAGACTAAAGTACCTTCAGATTTTAAAAGGCTGTGAATACCAACTAGGAGTGATAGAGCCCGGTGTCCACAGACCCCAGTTCTGGCCTCTCATCATGGCGCCAGCCTGCCTCACCTCCTCCTGTGGTTGTCTTTCCCCATTTACAACCCCATCCATAATTTGAGTTGTTATTCAAGCCCTTAGGTTCAAAATCCCCAGAATCACAGGGCATCAGCCCTAGTCAATATCACCTCTTCATTCAATCCTACAAGTGACCATGTGGTCTGAAGTCCTGTGGGAACTAGGCCATCCCACTTGTTCTGAATCCACTGGTTTTCGTGTTAATATCCTCACCCCCAACTATGCACCAGTCACACTACAGCCAGGAGCAAGGATGACATTCAAACTGCCAGTCATAGTCTCCAGCCTTTTGTGGCTATTCCTGGCATTTTTCTGGCCCAGCTGCGGATGGATGACCCCCTCCCTTTGTCAATAAACCTAAGTAAAGGCAAGGCTTCCGGGTGTCTGTCTAGGAGGCTTTCTCCTAGTAAGATCAGCAGTCTCTTTGGTCTCTCACATCTCCTCTCTTCATAGCTAAAAGAACAAAATCAGATTACAGTGCAATAGCTCTATCTCTATGTCACAGAGAACACACATCAAGGTTTATTTTTATTTAGTTCTTTAAAAACTGTCATTTTCCAGTCGGGGGGTAGGGGCTTTTTTGATTCCCTACTTAAGATGAAAGCAACCTCTTTCTCTACTTTTCCTAATGTGTTCTTAAACTTTAAAAAAAGGCCCCCTTTGTCAATTCCCTGGGAGTCTATACTCAATAAAATTCCAGCAGTCATTTATTGAACACTTACTGTATGCCAGGCACAATACTAATGGCTTTACATATATCATAAGTTAATTCCTGCAACCCTATGAGACCGGTACTGCTGCTATCATCTGTTTTACATATGAAGACACTGTGGGCCAGGGAGTTAAGGCATTTAGTTTCATATTCCACAGCCTATAACTGGCTGAATTGGGTTTGAACTCTGGCTCTAAAGAGCCCTTGCGCCTAATCCCCTGGCCTCTCTACTTAACTCTGCCGTTTTCCAATGAGTTTCTAGTAACATATTCAAGATTATTTAACTAGCTACTTTTTCATAACAACACAAACCAGAAAAGATATTTTTCCCAAAGGTTTTATGGCAAGATTTTTAAAAATTTATTTGATTAACTACCACCAGTCATCATTAAGTGTTGTTTGTCAAAAAAAAAAAAGACCATTTTAACATTTATTAATAGTATCAACAAATTATCTAAAGTAGTAACATACTTAAAGAATTAACATTCTTGATGATAATTATCACAATATCATGAGATCTGACACTCGTGGTCATTAGGTAAATATGAATGACGGGTCCTTAAATTGAATATTTCCTGAGCATAGTTTGGAATTCATAGATACAAAAAAGAAAATTCAAATCTTTTCTTTCTAGGATGATGGGAAAGTCCTAAAATTAGATTGTGATGTTGATTGCACAACTCTAAATATACTAAAATTCATTGAATTATACACTTAAAATGGATGTTATGGTATGTAAATTATGTTCCAATAAAGCTGCTTTAAAAAAAACACATACACACAAAGAAAATACAGCAGTGAAAAGAAAGAAAACAAAGCTGAAGCTTCTAAAGATTACTCTCTTTCCTAATTATCACTTGTGGATGATGCCAGGCACCACGTTAAACAGGTAATAAGCGTCATTTTCACTCCATCTTCCAGCAGGCCTCTGGGCAGGTGTTCCTATCCCTGCCTGACAGATGGAAAGAAGAACGTGCTGAAGTTTACCTAGACCTGAGAGAAGGAATCAGGAAGCAAAACCAGTTTTCTCCGACTGGACTCCAAACAACACGCTGTCTCCTATAATTCCCTTACTTCTACACGTCCCTACTACACCTTATTTAAAATTAGATCATTAGTTCAAATCCTTGTGTACTTGGCAACTGAATGAGCAACCCCTTGAGAAACCAAAATGTGTCTGAAGTCTGGAGGAACAGATGAACAAATAGAAATCTCGAAGAAACCCCAGAGGGTGTCTTTGTTCTCTCCCAGGGCTCCATTCCAGGGTGCACTGGGAGGGCGCTGTGTTGCTGCAAAGTCATCCCGAAAGGCTGCACCATCAGGGACCCTCAGGGGTGTCACCTCAGCCTCAGAAACACAGATCCCAAGCTGCTGATGCTGCAGTTTATGTAACAAATGCAATCTCCTACCTAAAAACAGCAAATTCATGTCATCAGTGTATGTTTCATGCAGGGGTTGAGACCCTTCCCTAGGAACGTGTAGGCACAGGAACTCAAGAAACTCTTTTGACCTCTGACTGTGTCCATCTACATTTGTTTTTCCCTTGGTTTGGAACACTCTCCCTAACCCTCTAAGTTGTGTATCTTCAGTTCTCTGCTTCAGAGCGGTTGCCTTCAGGAAGCCTTACTTGACTCTTGGGCAGTCCCAAGCAGGTTAGGGAGCCACTGAGTGCTATAGAGCTGGACGTTCACTGCTGACAGCACTTACCGTCTGCTCTAGTAGATATGAGCTTCATTGCCTAATGAGGAAGGAAACGTGTCTGCCACATTCACTCCTGAATTCCCAACAGTTAGTCCAGCACAGGGAAAATAGTAGAGGCTCATTAAATAATCACTGAATGAGTGAAGAGCCTAACTTACTTGATACTGAAGATTTCAAATTTTGGTTTTGTTTGATTTCACAGAATGCAGTCATCTCTAAATTGTTTAATCTATGGGGGATAAATACATGCAAACGATTATAGTGCCATGTGGTAAGTGCTATAACTGAGGCATATACAAGGTATGTTGGAAACATAAATTTGCTCTCTATATTCACTTTAATTAAAATAAATAAGACTCATAATATGAACCAGCGATGTAGTAGGGAATATTTAGTAAGATAAAGACTTATTTAGTAAGATAAAGACATGCTACCAATACCTCATGATCCCAAGAAGAAAGATTCTGTACCGGTGTAATGAGCTGAGAAATTGGCTCTATTATTGCATTAAAAATGTTTGGTTGGCTGGGTGCAGTGGCTCACACCTGTAAGGGAGGCCAGGGTAGAAGGATCACTTTGAGGCCAAGAGTTTGACAGCCTGGACAACATAGCAACATCCCCCTCAATCTCTACAAAAAAAAAAAAAAAATTTAAGAATTAGCTGGCTGTGGTGGCATGCACCTGTGGTCCCAGCTACTTAGAAGGCTAAGGCAGGAGGATCACTTGAGCCTGGGAGGTCAAGGTTGCATGAACCATGGTCCTGCCACTGAACTCCAGCCTGAGAGACAGAGTGAGGATCTTACTGCAAAAAAAAAAAAGTTTGGTTGTACAAATTCTAAAACTCACACATGCAAGGGTGAACTATTGATTATTGCTCCTAAAGAGTTCTCTCCCCACCCCAAATCAATCATCCAGTCAACAGGATATTTGTTTTGGAAGAATAAATTTCTTGAGAGTGTATTTGGTTGGAAGATACTGTGACAGAACTTTTTAAATCCTTGTGGAAGATTCTCTTTTCAGATCAGGCTTGTCCCAGGACATTGCTTGTTTCCCATAACATGGGGATGCTGTAAGGATGCTAAAAATTTGCTGAGGTTCTGCTAGCCAAACATTCTGTCCCTTCAATCCAAACACATAATTCCAGAAACCCAGGAGTAAGTCCCTGTGAGGGTGTGCAGAAGGGAAGGTTGATTAGGCAGGAACAAGAGTAAAATTTCTAGGGCATCTTTTATATGCCTGCCACCATATGAGCAGTATGACATGTAGAGTTACGCTTCACCTTTAAACAACCCAATGAGGTTATGACTCTCATTTTACACATGAAGACTACAACCCAGGGTAAGTACACACAATTAATAAATGGTGCATCTAGTATTTTATCTGTGACCATTTAGACTCAGAGGCTTTTTACCTCGGCCTATATCCTCCATGTATATCTGCTTTTTCCCCCGTGAAATCTGCCAACAGGATTAACAAGAAGCAGACATGACTCTTTATATAATTTTGACATTTTTCAGAAAAGTTACAGCAAAATGACATTTGAAAAGCATACACAGAGACCTTAAATAATACCAAAAGTTTAAAGCAAGCAGAATATTTTTGAAAATCATCTAGGCATTACATCACTACTTTCAGTGGGGAAAAAAAAAAACAAGCCAGCTGGTTTATTCACTTTTCTAGGTGATCAGTTTACATCTCAAGCATATTGATTCTCATAACCACAGTACAAATATAATTGGTGTAACAGATTTATCGAGCATCTTAACTTACAGTAAATGTCTTGTGAGCATATGCATAATAGCTTTCTAGAGGAGGAACTTCAATATCAGCCAAAGAAATAATCACTTACAGAGAAAAAAGAAATATATTGAGCAATTCAGCCTAACTACATTTAGGGTTTCCATGACAACCACAATTAGCACCATTTAAAAAAATGCATTTGCTGGTGCAGAATAGTAGTCAAATACATGTCTCCTAATTTATTTCTACCAATTAGAAATACAAAAAGATAATTGAAAACTGTGCTTGGACTGCGCCCTTGCATGTACTACGGCATTTCTGAATGGGTGAGGCAATCACATCATTAATATAAACAATATTGATTGTCTGGGACGACTCAGATAAATGTCCTCCAGAAATCTCATCTGAACACTTACCATCGCCCCAAATCAATTACTCTCTATAGAATAAAGAAGAACTGACAAGGTCTTTGTTCCAAAAAGACCGAAAGGTAAAAAGGATTCCCTTGATATACCTTCATTTTTGGCGGGGTGATCACTTCGAGTTACAGAGGTTAACTAAAGGCAAATCAATAAGCTGGAGCTGTCAGCATTTCATGATGAGGCCCATAAAAACCTTCTGATCGCCGTTTTATCTTGACTTTGCTTTTGAGAATGTGGAAATATGGCCACATCAATTCTGAGCATATAAACTTGGCTGTGATTACTGCCTGCCTTTGGCTGAGTCAGCATGAAGTCACAGCTCCGGAGTAATGGGATGTGACAGCCTCGGCCTTCCTGTCGGGCTGTTTTTGTCGCAATGCCCTCCACTGTTGGCAAATTGTGTACATCAGCTTTCTTTATTTGGTACTATTATTTCAGGTTTCTCACGAGTCACAAGTTGATTTGCTCCCCAAATTTTTTCCTGTGGGCAGGGAGGCAGCAACGTTTCTATGTCATTTTGGTAATAGTAACAGCTACTTTGTATTAATTATCCAACAACATTTTGCAAACATTCTCTCATTTACTCCTTACAACAAAGCTATGAGGAAGGTATTATGTTACATGTGCTCATGTTTCAGCTCAAGAGACCTCACTCCAGAGAAGTGACAACCCTGAATCCTACGGCCAGTCAGAGGCCATGAAAGGGTTTGAATCCTGGCAGCCTGGCTCAGGACTGGTACTGTAGCAAAGGTACTCCAATTGCAGAGGTCAGAAACCCTAGTAATTCTCCAATCCAAGTAACTGTTGTTAATAGCATGTATTCCATGCAAACTAAGGCATCTGTAGCATGTCTGTCTGAAATTTATTTTTTTGAGAAATTATTGCCTTGAGAGGCAGAATGATGCAGTGGAAAGAACAGAGCCACAAGGACCTAGGTTTAAGTGCTAGCTCTGCCATTCACCTGCTCAATAACCTTGGACAAGCCTCTGGACCTTTCTGAATCCAAGTTTCCTCAACTGTAATAGGAACCCTATAGAGCGGCAGGAAATTCTAGCAGTGGCATATGTTACATACTTAACAGAGAATGGTTACTCTGAAAATGGAGTGGACAATGATTCTGAGTTCCTTAAAACCGAATCCTTTAGATTCATCTCTGACACCCCTTTACTGGCTGCCCCAACAAGTGAAGGTTTTCTGGTGGTGTTTTTTGTTGTTGTTGTTGTTTTTTAACAAAATTCAGATGGATTGTCTGTGTGCTCTGAAAGCTGTTAGTGGAGTGGATGAAAGGGTCTCTTTTCATTTTTAAATCAGGAAAACCTTACAAAGACACCTTTATACAGAGTGTTATCAGGAAAGGTTTCCAATCCCAGAGAGCCTGTCATTTTCTAATGAGGAAATTTTACAGTCATGAAAAGGTCAACTTACATAAAACAAGATGGTTTGAGAAGGAAATTAAATGGTGTCTGAGCCATGACCACCAGGTTGTGCTTGGCCCAGCACGTGGAGGGTTGATAAAGGGCCTTATGAGGCGTACAGAGAGCAACTACGGAACCAAAATGGTACTGCTGGCAGCATTAGCTTAACTCTAAGGAAACAGGAGGGCTCTTTAGATCCTAATTTATTTAAATAGATCCTGAAGAGGCCCTGGAAACAGCAGTGTGTGCTGCAATATTAAAAGGATGCTGCTGAGATTCTGGGGCCTAAAATTAGCTCTTCAGACTAACCATCCTTTCCATGCCTCAGATTATGTTTCTGGGAACTAAAGCTCTGGCTTATTTAAAAGTCTACTCTGTTTACAATAAAGAGGCCCACGAGAAGCCAGGACACTCTGGACTCACCTACACAAAGGTTACACTTGTGTTCCGTGAAATGAGGGGAGTGGCAGGGAAACTGCCTTTGCCTGTGATAGTGCCTTAGGACTCAAGGGCTTTACTGGGGAAATGTGGATCCTGGATGCCTTGCAATCCATTCACATTTTAAGCAACTGAAAACAGGAGCTTATGTCTAAGATCTCACCCTTCTTTTCTGAGTTTTAAAGTTTCAGGAACTTGAAATTTAGCACACTAATATTTCTGAAGTCTCCTGAACTCATTTAGAAATTGCATCTTTAATTTTTAAAAAGTCAAAATAACAACTCTGACATATGTTGTGTGTTAAATTATGTCAATAACCTTGGAAATGTGGGAAGTTACATAAACGAAAATGCATTTGGCAAATGTAATTTAAAACATTTAATGCACATACACACACATGCATACACATATATATACACACATATACCTATGCATGCATGTATATGTGTGTGCATACTCATGCACACTCATACTCATATGTACACTCATATGTACACACGTGTACACACATACACAAACATGTGTACATGCATATAAGCATACATATAAACATGTCCTTGCTTATATATACACACACGCCTACATATACACAGACACACAGACGTCTACATACACATTTGCGCAGCTATTCCCTGTGAGTGGCCTTGGTGAACCATCACTGGTGCTACCAGCCAAATATCCATAAGGATTATGAGACAATATTTTGCGTTATCACATTTCATCTAGTTGAAACCCAGATGGTTGTCAATGTAGAATGCTTTCTACCCAGGTGAAGTCTGACTTTGTGTGATCCAGTCCTCTTTGAGACATCTGTTTCTGTCACCAAAGGCCTACAGTGATTTTTGTCTAAAGTGAGGATTGAATAGAATAATACACAAGCAAAAGGACCATTGCTTTCTTTTTTTGTTGTTGCTTCTTTCTATTTCTAAGGGGATTTTCAAATAACCTTCTTCATATCCTGGGTCTTAAGGAAAACAGTTTTGGAAATTGCACCTTTCAGTTTATGGCAGATGGTAGGAAGGGCTCCAAAGGTCAGATGTGCGCTAAACAACATGCAAATGGGAGGCACCCACAACCCAAGCATCTCCAGTAAGCAAGCATGTTCCTCGCAAATGTGTAACCCTAATGAAGCTCTGTCACTTAGAAATATAATTATTCCCAACTGGGTGTGGTGGCTCACCCTATAATCTCAGCACTTTGGGAGTCTGAGGTGGATCACCTGAGGTCAAGAGTTCGAAACCAGCCTAGCCAACATGGCAAAACTCCCGTCTCTACTAAAAATACAAAATTAGCTGGGCGTGGTGGCATGCACCTGTAGTCCCAGCTACTTCGGAGGCTGAGGTGTGAGAATCACTTGAACCCCAGAGGCAGAGGTTGCAATGAGCCGAGATCGCACCACTGCACTCCAGCCTGAGTGATAGAGTGAGACACTCTCTCAAAAAATATATATATAGAAATATAATTATTCCCTCACAATGTTAATATGAATCATTAAGACTAATTTTACTCATTCTTTTCCAATCACACTAAAATAACAACCACATAATATTTATAAAAGTAGCCAGCACAGACTTCCATCTCTCCAGAATTTCATCCATCCAATTCTGACTGGGAAACTATTCTCACATTGGAAATGAGGGTCTAGGAAGTTGAAAGAAAAAGAAGACAAAATTCTGGCATGGGCATGAGGAACATTATGGAAATCTACCCTCAAGGATGGCAGCATTTTCCTTCTTCATTGTTAGTGGATATTCTGATCAGTCAGTATATTTGTTTTCTTCTGTAATAATAATTATAGCATGCAGAGCATGTTTTCAGATTAAATAAACCTTACAGTCCATGCACTGAACAAGGCTGGAGTTTAATAGGACAAATACATAGAAAGAGATATACACGTATATACAGTTGGTAATATCCAGAAAAGGGTGCAAGTGTACTGGCATTTACAAACCTCCTCATTTTAGCTCCTGAATTCTCTGTTGGCAGCATCATAATTCCTACAGTAGCAACTATGACAGCCAAACAAAGGATTAAAGCTGTTTGTCGAAAAGCAGCAGCAGTTGAATTCATAAGCATGAGAAATTCAATATACTTGTAAATGCCTCTCACAATAGAAAACAAGGGAGATAAAACATGAAGAAACAGAACTATTTATTTCTCTAAGATTACTTGACTTCTAAAAGTAAGGAAGGCTTTTTATTTGTTGTTTGGGAGGTGCCATCTTGGATTTTGACTACATACAGAACAATTCTTTGTGGTGTTCACATTTAATATATCATAAAAGAATATCAAAAAAAGAATATTCCACTGTCCTAACACAATTATTTTCAGTTTTGTTTGCTCTTTCTCAGTCATTTTCATATTTTATACTTATTCTTTGCATAGCTATAAACACAGAACTGGTGAATTCTTGCAAACTACCTTATTTGCAAGACCATTAATTTTGTTCAGATTTCTAAGAAGACTGTAAACATTATAAATAGCTGCATAATGTTATGTGGAATGAATAAATGGGATTGTCATTCTTAATTATTATTTAGCATTGGACATATAATTTGTTTCCAATGTATTCTTATAAATAATTCCACAATAAATATCTTCCTACAAGCAGCTTTTTTCTTCTGCTGAATTATTTTCTCCACATTAAGTTTCCAAGAAGGTGAGATTACTGGACCAAATGGCATAATGCTTTTGTGCTTGACTGACAGAAGCATACTGTTTTCCTAAAAGATTGTTCCAAATTACCTTGTCATTAGCCATGTGTGTGCACAGGGTGCCCACTTCTACATTTTTCTAGTAGTTTGGACTTTTTAGGAGCAAAGTGGAGGAAGAAGGTACAGTATGGAAGAAGGAAATTTGCATGAAAGGATAATAGTGGATCTTCACTAAATGTTGGTTGGCAGAATGAATGGATAGATAATTACTTTTCAAATGCTCATCTTCCTTGGAAGAAAAAGTAGCCTAGAATAAAGCATTTGTCTAGCACAATGAGTGGTTCCATTTTTCTTCCAAAGCTTGGCTCAACAATACAGCAAGCAGTGGCTTCCTATTAGCTTAAAAGTAGAAATAAAGATGCTCTTTCAATGTGATTTATATTATTATAATTGACCATGAACCGCCGTAATACCACTATCATAAGGACAACACACTTTTATCATCATTTCCAATCTTTAACTAAATCCATTTGTAAGGCAATTAGCTGTCTACTATTGACTGGCCATCTGTTTCCCCAGTAATTACATGAGCATATCACTTAGCAACGGGATGCACTCTTCTTTCATATTTTCATAAAATTACATGGCTATAGTTTTAAAGCAAAAAAAAAAAATGGAGTCTTCTGTTATTATAAATGTGTGTATAGTGACATGTTCTATACGTGAATGGGTATGGCTGCCTGCTCCTTTCCTCCCTGCTGCTGTAGTAAACATGGCAACGAAGATATTTGCCTTCTTGCGATATCTTATAACAGCAACAGTAACTACCAGAGATTGAGGGCTCACTATTGACAAACACTGAAACTTGCCAGAACTTCATATATATTTCACTTAATCCTTCAGCAATCCTTTAGTAAGCTAGGTGTTTTTGTATCTAACTAGGTAGTGTCATCTCACTTAAAGATAAAGAAACTGAGGCTTAGAGAGAGTGAGTAATTTCCCTAAGGTCACATAGAAAGGGACAGAAATGGGATTTTAAACCAGAATTATCTGCTCAAAAGTCCATGTTCTTGGCTTCTGTGTCCTTTGAGCTTATCACAAAATTAATTCATTTACTACTCAGGCAACTTGGTGTTTCATGAACAATTTTACTATTATTCTCATGGCTATGAAGAAGAGATTCTGCAGTGCCTCTGGCTTTCTCTCTGAATTCTGGCCTTACATAAGCAGCTCCATCTAGATTTTTCTCTGCTCCTCCTTCCCCCATCCCCCCAGTGCCTGGCTAGGCACTCTGACCTCAATTAGAGCCTGTTGGGGCTGCTTTGAGTGCTGAGAAATCACTCAGCTCCTAGATGGAATTTGATCTCCTTATCCAAGGAGTGTATTCATAAAATAACTAGTTATTACGTTTATATACATATACTGATATTTTCACTGGCCTGCTTTATGCTGGTCACACCTGGGTGACCCACAAACATTTCAAATTCAAATGGTCTAAAGCTAAACTCACTCCTTTGTCTTCTGATCCTCTTTATATTCTCAGGCTCTCCCTCTCCCAGTGTACCCTGTTTCTGTGAACAGGACTAGCAGAGACAGACTCAGTAGCATCTGGTGAGTGCAATTTATCTATGATTTCTCTCGCTCATCCACCCACACACCCAGTTATTAAGCTAATTACCACTCCCATCCTTCCTCTTCCCTTCATCCCTAGGCCTCCCTCATAAAAGTCCCCAAGCCGATGTTCCTGCACCCGCTCTTGGTCACGGCAATCTCTTCTGTGACAGCACTGCAACAGGAGAGACCTTTCTAAAATCCAAAGTCTGATCTTTTTCTCCCCTGCATAAATATTGTATGATCCCACAGTGTTCCTAACATGAATTTTCAATTCCTTTCTCAGGTTCATATGGCCCTTCATATCTGGCTTCTATGTCTCGTCTCTCCAGCCTCCTCTCCAGAGGTGAATGAATCCCCTAGAGTCCAGTCACATTGCCTGTCTTCTCATTCCTCAGTTACAGCCTCCTCCCTCCAGGACACTGCCCTGAGGTTCCCCAGGCCTCCTTTGCCGAACTACCAGTTCTTTCCAGCTCAATGACTTCCAACCTCTAAAGTTCAATGATGAAATCATTGTCTCTACAAAGCCCTTCTTGATGCTCTGGATCAGAATAAATGTCCATCTTAGGACATTTATTGCATTTGTCACACTACTTTGCAGTCACTTACTTGTCACATTGCCAGCCTCACTGTGGGGTAGGGCAGTTCATTTTTGTCACTTTGGTATCTCTAAGACCTAGGACACAGAGTCAATAAAAGCTCCATTTGTTGAATGACTGACTAATGGACTAAATAAATACTAATGATGAGAAATTGGAACCTGCAAAACAGTATATCTAGATTTGAACTTTGTTTTTTCTTGATTACAAATCATTAATTCTTCAGATCCCTTTCTTCTTCTTGACCAGATCACGTGGCTAAGAATTTGCAAACATTAGGTTGGTACAAGTGTAATTGCAGTTTTTGCCGTTACTTTTAATGGCAAAACAGTGATTACTTTTGCACCAACCAAATAGTTCTTAGATTTGCAATGAGGATAAGTGGTAGTATCAAGTGTGGATGAGCTCTGACAAGAAGAAACATTAATATCTTTGCTATAGTTTGGATATGGTTTGTTTGTTCTCACCAAAGCTCATGTTAAAATTTGATTCCCAATATAATGGTGTTGGGAGGCGGGTCCTAGTGGGAGGTATTTGGGTCATGGAGGCAGATCCTTCATGAATGGTTTAGTGTTGTTCTTGTGGTAGTGAGTGAGTTACTCCGGCAAGACAGGTCTAGTTCTCAAAGGAATGCATTAGTTCCCTCAAGAGTGGGTTGTTGTAAAGCCAGGACACACCTTGGGTTCAGTCCCTCTTCAGATGTGTCACTTCCCCTTTGTCCTTCTTCACCATGTTCTGATGCAACACAAAAGCCCTCATCAAAAGCTGAGCAGATGCCGGTGCCATGCTTCTTGAACTTTCCAGCCTGCAGAACTGTGATCTGCATACACCTCTTTTCTTTATATATTACTCAGCCTCAGGTATTCTGTTAGAGCAACACAAAATGGACAAAGACAGGTGTCTAACAATAATACACCCCAAAACACTTGCTTTAATAATCTTAAATGCACAGCTAGTTAAGAAAGACAGTATAAGTCATGGAGAGACACAGCTATTGATACAAACTTCTCTACATAAGCTCTTGCCTCTTGCCTGTACGCTTACAGCAGGCTGTTGCCCCACATCAGCTCTGCACTGGTGATGGAGGCTATGATATAAATGAACTCTCTCATTCATCAGCTGTTTGACCTTAGTCTATTCAGTTCAACAAAGGCAGCTGGGCCTCAGTCTTCTCATCTATAAAATGGGTGATTGAACCGTCCTACCTCACACTGACCCCTACAAAGTCTGCTTCTGCCATTTAATAAATAAAACCTTTCTTCTTCAGTGCTCTTCTCCAAGCCCTGTGATATGGTTTGCTTCTGTGTCCCCACCTAAATCTCATGTCAAATTGTACTCCCGAATGTTGGAGGTGGGGTCTGGTGGGAGGTGACTGGATCATGGGTGCAGATTTCCCCCTTTGGTGCTGCTCTCATGATAGGGTTCTCATGAGATCTGGTTGTTTAAAAGTGTGCGGCACCTCCCCACCCCACTTCCTCCTGCTCTGGCCATTCTTAAATGCTGCTCCCCCTTTGCCTTCCACCAAGTTTTCCTGAGGCCTCTCCAGAAGCTGAGCAGATGCCAGCATCATGATTCCTGTACAGCCTGTGGAACCATGAGTCAGTTATACCTTTTTCTTTATAAATTACCCAGTCTCACATATTTCTTTATAGCAGTGTAAGAAAAGACTAATACTCCTGCCTCGAGCTCTTATAGCCTATTGCGTTTCTAAGTGCTGTTCTCCTTTGCCTGAAATATCCTCTTCCAGACTCCTTGTCAGGTAGCTCCTATTCTGCCTATGGTCTTGACTCAAGTGTCATGTCTTCCAGAAAGACTTCGGTGATCTCTCTAGCTGGGGCCAAGTGCTTCCTTGCACTGACATTTGTTACACTGTTCTCTATTGTTGGTTTACTTCCATAAATCTCTGAGCCAGCTGTCAGTAATAACAATGATGAACATTCATGAGTGCTTACTATGTGCCAAGCACTCCTAAAATGCCTTCAATCTTCACCATAGTCCTATTAATCCCCACTTTACAAATGAGCAAACTAGGCTTGAAAAGATAATGTCTAAGTGAGTGACAAAAACTGGGCCTCAGACACCAGCCTTCCAGTTTCAGGGTCCAAATTTTTTAGTATATGCTATGCTATCTCTTTTTGAGAGAAAAATCTGTCTTATTTACTAATCCATGGCCAGAACAGAGTAGGAGTTAAGTAAATGTTAGATAGTTGGGTAAGTAGTTGAATGAATAAACAAGTGAATTAAGGTATGTAGTCAACGATGCAATAACACAATAAGAAGTGCAATAATAAAAATGAAATTAATTAATACCAAACACTCAGATAATACAAAACTTGACAAACTTATATAAGCATCATTACCATTATTTCTGATCTACAATTTTTATGTCCTTTGCTGAAAAGGTGGCTAAAAGTTTACTACCTTTTTATGATAGACCTTCCCAGACTTCTCTCTTCCTCCTACCTGAGCTGACATACCTAACATAGTACCCAACATATAGTATGGGCTAATTAAATGTGAATCTTATTGAGCAAATGCCCTGAACAATCTTATAAGATGTCAAGTGTCACCCAAAGGGGCGTTACATATGCAGTTCAAAAGTCCTCGAGGTACACTCTTATTTTGATTATGTCTCCGGGAGCACGGCTCAAAACAGGAACCATCATGGGGAGATGATGCCTTCAGCTTCAGGCTGACGACAGAACCCTAATCAATACCCAGATTATTATAGAATACAGATTAGCAAGCCCTGACAATTGCCTTCCTTCTCTGCAATCATCATAATTCTCCAACCAATTTTGTGGAGCTGATGATCTCCGTGAGAACTAGGGTTCAAGCTTTCTACATCATGGAAGACCCAGTGAGCTGCCTCTGAAATCATAGATAACCACAGCTCTTTTGGCACTCAAGTTAGAATTTCCAAAAAGTTTAGGGCTCTATGCCACAAAAGCCTACTCTATGGCTCCTCAGTGTGATGCTCTGGATGGTTTCCACACGCTGAACTTCCAAGTCTGCATCATGTCTCTCTCTTCTAATAGGTTGTTCAGAAGACATTATCCTTTTAAAACAACTGCCAAACTGATTAATTTAGCATTGGTTTTTTTTTTTTTTTTTTTTTTTTTTTTTCCGATAAATGCAGTGCAAATTATTAATCTTCTTAATGAAAATATTTTGGGGAGTTATTTGAGTAGTTTAATACTTTAATACCCTTTCTGACTTTCAGCATATCCTTAAAAAGAAAATAAAATTTTATTATGTAGATTCTTTATTTTGAACACATTGAAGACTTTCTATTACAAAAGATCTCATGGAGAAGTGACATATAACATGTATATGCTATGAAAAAAAAGAATTTTTAAAAATATAATGAGCTTATTCTCAAATACTTTTCAAAGGTTTGTAAAAGGCCTTGACTTTAATGTTTAAATGTGACAGAAGAATTATTTTTGATTACATGCTTTCCTTGCTATTTAACAGGGTTTAAATTGGATCACTGATCTAAAATATTCATTTTGAAAATGACTTTACAAAAAATTAAAAGATTAATAGTTGGTGCTTTCAACTGTGGTCTTTAGAGACAGCCAAATGGTATTAAAGCTTGTTCTTCATTGTCTTTTTGTTCTAAATAATATCTATTAGAATGATTAGTACCAATATTTAAATTAACCAAAGAAGCAATTTTAACTCTGTTCTTCTAAAATGAGAATGAATTAAATCTACAAGAAGTTTTTCATTCTAAAATTTTACATAACATTTAAGTGATGTCTTCTTCATTAAAGAAAAGTATTTTCAGGTATGGATTTAAGTGTAATTTTTGAAATAAGCTACATTCACAATTAACTTTTCACTTATTTTATTTGTCTTGGGAAGATTTAATTTTGATATGTAATAACTTGGGGTAATAAAATATGTTCTGGGATTTATTATTTTTAAGAACCAATGGCAAATGCAGCAATCCAGGATTTCTGGTCCTGGTTTAGGCGTATAAAGATTGCAACTCAATTGTTTCCACTTCTAAATAGTCTTCCATTTTCACAATCCAAAAGCAAGTATTTAGGAATAGAATATATTACCCAAAGTCTCTACCCCACAAATGATTAGAACTAGAACTCAGTAAGTGGTTAGCACTATGGTGGTATGTGAGCAACAGAAAAATACAGATCACAGCCAGTGGCAGTGGCTCACGCATGTAATCCCAGCATTCTGAGAGGCAGAGGCAAGAGGATCACTTGAGCCCAGTGAACTCCTGGGCAACATAGTGAGACCGTACCACTACAAAAAATGTTAAAGTTAGCCACACACGGTAGCATGCACTTGTAGTCCCAGCTACTTGGGAGGCTGAGGTGGAAAGATCACATGAGCTCAGGAGGTAGAGGCTGCAGTGAACTATGATTGCTTCACTGCACACCAACCTGGACAACAGAGCAAAATCATTTCTTTCGCTATTTTAAATATTGGTACCAACCATCCTAATAGATATTATTTAGAACAAAAAGACAATGAAGAGCAAACTTTAATACCATTTGGCTCTCACTAAAGAGCACAGTTGAAAGCATTAACTACTAATCTTTTAATTTTTTGTGAAGTAATTTTCAAAATGAATATTTTAGATTAGTGATCCAATTTAAACCTTGTTCAACAGCAAGAAAAGCATGTAACCCAAAAAAAAATAAAGATCACAAGTGAACCAAGGAAAAGGAATAGCCCTTTCATAAAAGGGAAAATATGCAAATGAAAATAAAAGTCAACAGTAAAACAGACTGCAAGATGATGGCTGATTCTATTAAAATATAATTTGAGACTTGCATCTTCATGGAAAGTGATGATCAGAATAGGCGGTGTCTATATGAATCTTAGAGGTCCATATTTGGTCATATGGAGATTCTGGGTATCTCCTGAAAAGTCAGATCCAATGTTAGTGAACCTACAATGGGTCAAACCAACATTCTTACCTTGAAGGTCAGTAGACACAATGACTGGGGATTTTCTTATAAATCAGTTTACTGAACTACCAGTCAATCTCTCTTGATTTACTATAAGCCAAATAAATAAGAATCACACACTACAGAATGACTTCCAATTTAGATTCACAGGTAGAATTTTAAGATGCTGTGGCAATAAGAACATAGCTGAATTACAGCCTAAGAACTATGTTTTGAGGATATGATCAATGTGACACTTACACAAAGAGAATCATTAATCAACCAAACAACAGATTAAGTAACACTATACGCATAGCATTATAAGTGGTGCTAAATAAGCCACAATCCCTCAAGCATATTATGATTTTTATGTTAAAAACCGAAGTAATTTGTGAAGACAAAATTCACTACATGGCACATCATAGAAAACTAAGCACAGAAACAGTTCAGAGAAGATTAGTATCAATATGGCTTTAAGACTTCTGGTAGCTTTTTCCTGTTAGCACATAAATATAGATTGTCTTATCAGGTCAGACATTTTTCAAAGTGGGCTTTCCAATCACTGTTCTTGGTTTGTTTGGTTTTTTGTTCTTTTTATTTTTTAGAAATGACCAGATTTGTTGAAGAATGTTAGCGAATCATTTGAGTTCGATATTAAAATAATATTTAGAATGCACTTACTAGGTGTAAGACACTGAGCTTGATATTGTAGCAATCATCTGTACCATGAACATTGACTATAATAGGGGAAGAGGTTGTGGGAAAACTGCTTCAGCCCTGAAGACCCTACAGTTTCCATAAAACAAGAATGTAGATATTGTTATAAACTCACAGATGAATTATTTTCTGCCATTTCAATTTTTATTTTATACTTAACGAAAGAGGTCTTTCAGGCTTAGATTTTTGCCTTACGACACTCATGCATGCATTAAAAAAAAAAGGAGAACACAAGCGAAAGAAATCAGCAATGACATTTTTAAGGTGAAGATAACTATAGCACAATTGTCACCTGGGCTATCCATGATTGTAGGCTTATCCTGATTTCAGAGATGTTAAAATGTGAAAAGCAACATAATAACAAATAGCATGCACTCGTATACCCAGTACCTTGCTTAAGATACAGAAAAATTTCTAACATCATTGGAGCCACTGGTATATCCCTCTCTGGTCACACCTCTCTCCTTTCCACCCAAGATAATTGCTGCCTTCAATTTTGTATTTATCATTGCATTGTTTTTCTCTACAGTTTTGCTAAATGTGTGCCCCAAACAATATATTGTTGGATCTTACTTTTCAATGTACTTAGGCTCTAAGGAGTCTCACCAGCTCTGTTTAGGCCAGCATTGCCTCCCTGGTTTATTTGGCCATGGGGAATGTGTTCAGTGCAACCTCCACTACTTTCTGAGGAAACGGTGTTCTGAGGAAGTCACCTGGGAGACGTGGGCATGTTAAATGTGGAAGAAATTGCTGCGAGGGAAGGGCGGGCAGGCAGATTGAGGCCAGATTGTGGAACGGCCTGAATGGCACATGAGGGAATCTGGATTCTATCCTGATGCTGTCAGAGCCATCTGGTCTATTTTAAAGTATGTGACATGATCTGGCCTTGCTTCAGGAGGGTTCCTCTGACACCAAGAAGATGGATTAATGTGAAGAAAGACTAGAGGTAGGAAAACTAATTAGAAGAGAGTTAACAGCAGCCTAGTGAATGATGATAAAGCTCTGAGATGGGCCAGTGACAGAGTCAAAAAGAATTTACAGTGGCCAAAGGAGAACACATGTTGGGACACTTACCAAGACTGGTGACAACTGGGGGTGAAAGAAAGATGCTCAGAAGAAAACGCAGGATTTGAGTTTTGGCAACCAAAAAATGAGTGGTACCATTAGGAAGAAGAAAACAGGAAAGTCAGGGAGAACAACTGATTTTTTAGAAACTATGTAGTTTTGAGCATGGAAGAAGATGCAATCATCCACTTAGTCAATATTTTCTAAGTGTCTACCACAATGCAGGAAATGCACTAGGGGCTGGGCATACAGTTATGAAAAAGACAAAGTCCCTAAAGTACAGCAAAGAAACAAGAGTTAAAACTGACCATAAACAATTTTAGTAGTTCAAATTCAAATAACATTTCAGAAATAAGTATTTTAAACACAGGGATATAAAAGAAGCTGGTACTGAAACAGCCTTGTGGGTACACACACGTAAATTCAGGGAAGAAAATGATGTTAGTGTAATAAACACGGATGTCTACAAGACACAGCAGGAAATAGTTACCTGTTTGTTTGCATAATTTTGGACACAGGTGCATAACTGGAAGACAAAATGAGATACTAAGTTTCCGTTTCGGTCTTGGAAGATAACCAATTAGCATCAGAGTTATCACCAAGGAAAGACAGCACAGGGGCCAAAGAAGGAGACTTCAGACCCCAAACCATTTCCCATAAGAGAAAGATGACATAATGAAATAAACCTACCTAATAAGGCTCCAGGGAAAGTAACACTACCCCAGGAAAGGTCTGGGCTAAAACTCAAGGAAAAACAGAGGCATTTTCTTGATTATGCATAAATATGTGAATCCAAGGAAAAGTGTTTGAGGACATCTGGGGTACATAGAGTGGTTGCTTGAGCCCGCTTGTGAAACCTATTGTAAAATTTTCAGGAGTTTTATGAGCTAGTTATGAAACACAGATGTTATTTTAAAATAAGTTATATAAACTTACAAGTAAATACATTTCACTTAAAACAAAAGGTAATACATACTCAAAACTTATCACGAGTTACATTACATTATACTATGACTTATGCTTCTGAAATTTTTTTTACACCTACTGTTTCTGTATGGTGGAAACACTTAAATGGAGTATGACTGCACATTTCTTTTTTTTTTTTTTTTTGAGGCGGAGTCTTGCTCTGTCGCCTGGACTGGAGTGCAGTGGCCGGATCTCAGCTCACTGCAAGCTCCGCCTCCCGGGTTTACGCCATTCTCCTGCCTCAGCCTCCCGAGTAGCTGAGACTACAGGCGTCCGCCACCTCGCCCAGCTAGTTTTTGTATTTTTAGTAGAGACGGGGTTTCACCGTGTTAGCCAGGATGGTCTCGATCTCCTGACCTCGTGATCCGCCCGTCTTGGCCTCCCAAAGTGCTGGGATTACAGGCTTGAGCCACCGCGCCCGGCATGACTGCACATTTCTACCCAACTTCACCTTCAGTGACATCATGTTGCTATCTAGGAGTATTTACACTACAGAAATTGGCAAATGCTACAAATCAGTATTTGATTTATTGCTCTGATTGCCTAGACCTGAGAAAGTGACAGAGAACGTGAGGTGGGCTGAGCAAGATGGAGAGAAGGTAACCAGGATTTGGTCAAGAGGTTGGCAGGGGTTGGGCTGTGTGGAGACTTTCAGGCTATAGAAAGGAATCTGGATTTTATTCTTGGTGGAAAAGGGAGTTACAGTAAGGCTGCAAGCTTGTCCAACCAGTGGCTCACAGGCCACATGCGGCCCAAAACGGCTTTGAATGCAGCCCAAGACAAATTCATAAACTTTCTTAAAACATTATGGGATTTTTTGGATATTATTTTTTCTTTTTTAGCTCATCAGTTATCGTTAGCGTTAGTGTATTTTAGTGTGGCCCAAGACAATTCTTCTCTTCCAATGTGGCCCAGAGGAGCCAAAACACTAGACACCCCTGGAACAAGGGAATAACAGAAACTAATTTACATATTTTAAAACTTGCTCTGGTGGTTCTGTGGATAATGGACTGTCAGTTCACAAAAGCAGATATAGAGGGGTTATGATAGACTTTCAGAAGAAGAACAATGTTGGCTTGGACGGGGAAGAGTGTCAACAGCAATTAAGAAGAGAAAAGGAATAAGGGGTAAACTTTGGAAGTATAACTGACATGTATGACATTATAGGCAACTAAACTATCCGATATACACAGTATAATATTATTAAACTATAAACATTAAATGCTATTGAATAAAACTTTAAGGGACAATTATCAATAGGCTTTACTGTCAGATGCAGACCCTTTTTTACCACTGATTTCCATATAATTAATAAGAAGTGACATGGAAAATGATCCACTAGTTACTTCACATGGTCCTCCAGATGCTAATCCTTATGAGACCTGAGAATCCCATAGTATGTCACCTGCAAAGATAGCCCATGTTTCTCCACCCACATCCACCCTGCCTTTTCATATTGCTGATTCTCAAATGATGGCAGGCAGACACTTGCTTCTGATAGAATCACACTGGCCTCAGATAGGGTCAGTGTTTTGCTTGAAAAAGTAAGAAGACTAATTCTAATAGGACCTATGAATCTCACCATATTCCATCAGCCTCCAAAAATATTCTCCATATTTCTTTACTCACATCACCCTATCTCCTGCCCTTATATTCACCATTTTTTTAACCTGACCTGATATTCTGCCATCAGTGTTATTCCACCATAACAGCTTTGGCCTTCCGTGTGGGATGGCAGAAGTCATTTTAAAAATGTACCCATAGCAGGGAAGGGGTCAGGGTCTAGGGTGGAAATGGATATTTCTCTTCTAGAAAACATCATGCTTTTTTCCACTAAGCAGCTTTAAATGAATTAATTTATCACATTTTTAGAAGCTGCAAAGAGTCTGATCATGAGATTTTGTTTGGTTTTTTTGTTTGTTTCTTGTTTAATTTTATGTGTTCTTTTAATGTATGCATAATAGATATATTAATAGTTTGGGGTATATATGATAATTTAATACTTTCATGTAAATATTACATCAATGTACACGAGATAGCCATCATTTTAAATACTTTCCTTGATGCTGGAAATATCTGAATTATTCCCTTATAGCTAATGTGAAACATAAAATATATTATTATAAACTATAGTCACCCTACTGATCTATCAAACACTAGGTCTTATTTTTTCCATCAAGTCATATACTTGTACCAATTAATTAACTTCTCTTCATCCTTCCTTCCTCTCTACCCTTCCCGGCCTCTGGTAACTGCCAGTCTACTCTCTATCTCAATGATATCCACTTTTTTTAGCTGGTATGTATGAGTGAGAACACATACTACTTGTCTTAATGTGCTTGGCTTATCTCATTTAAAATAATGACCTCCAGTTCTATCCATGTTTCTAAAAACAGCAAGATTTTTTTTATGGCTGAATAATATTTCGTTGTGTATATATACCACTTTTTTTATCCATTCATCCATTGATGGGCACTTAGGTTGATTCCATTTTTTATTATTGTAAGTAGTGTTGCAATAAACATGAGAATGCAGATATTTCCTCAAAATGTTGATTTACTTTCTTGTGGATACATACCCAGTAGTGGAATTCCTATATCACATAGTAGTTCTATTTTATTTTTGTGAGGAATTTCCATATTGTTTTCTACAGTGGCTGTACTAATTTACATTTCCACCAACAGCGTACAAGGGTTTCCCCTCTCTCCACGTCCTCACCAGCATCCATTATTGTCTTTTTGATACAATTCATTTTCACTGAAGTAAGATGATATCTCATTGTGATTTTGATTTGCATTTCTCTGATGATTAGTGATGCTGAGCATTTTTTCATATACCTGTTGACCATTTGAAAGTCTTCTTTTGAGACAAGTTTAATCACATTTTTTGTCCATTTTCAATTGTATTATTATTATTGCTATTCAGTTGTTTTAGCTTTTTATATATTCTGGTTATTGATACCTTGTCAGATGGATAGTTTTCAAATATCTTCTCCCATTCTGTGGGTTGTCTCTTTGTTGATTGTTTCTCTTGTTGTGCAGAAGCTTTTTAACTTGATGCATTCCCATTTGTTCTTTTTTGGCTTTGGTTGCCTGCCTGTGCTTTTCAAGTGTCACACAAACAGTCTTAGTCCAGATCAATGTCTTGGAGTGTTTACCTAGAGTTTTCTTCTACTAGTTTCATAATTTCAGGCCTTAGATTTAATACGGGTCTTTAATACATTTAGTGTTTTTTTTTTTCTGTATGGTGACAGACAGAGATAGGGGTCCAGTTTCATTCTTCTGCATATAGTTAACCAGGTTTTTAAGCACCACTTATTGAAGAGACTATCCTTTTTCCATTATATGTTCTTGGAAACTTTGCCAAAGACTTGCTGGCTATAAATGAGTGTATTTATATCTGGGCTCTCTACTCTGTTCCACTGGTCTATGTGTCTGTTTTTATGCCAGTACCATGCTGATTTGGTTACTAGGTTTGTAGTAAATTTTGCAGTCAGATAGTGTAATGCCTCCAACTTCGTTCTTTTTTCTCAGAATTGCTTTGGCTCTTTGGAGTCTTTTGTGGTTTCATATACATTTTACAATTGCTTTTTGTATTTCTGTGAAGAATGTCATTAGCATTTTGATAGGGATTTCATTGAATCTGTACATTTCTTGGAGTAGTATCATTTTAACAAGATTAATTCTTTCAACCCATGAACATGGAATATGTTTTCATTTTTTGTGTTCTCTTCCATTTCTTTTATTACTGTTTTACAGGTTTTCTTGTATAGATCTTTCTTTTTTTTTTTTTTTTTTTTTTTTTTTGAGGCGGAGTCTTGCTCTGTCGCCCGGGCTGGAGTGCAGTGGCCGGATCTCAGCTCACTGCAAGCTCCGCCTCCCGGGTTTATGCCATTCTCCTGCCTCAGCCTCCCGAGTAGCTGAGACTACAGGCGCCCGCCACCTCGCCCGGCTAGTTTTTTTTTTTGTATTTTTAGTAGAGACGGGGTTTCACCGTGTTAGCCAGGATGGTCTCGATCTCCTGACCTCGTAATCCGCCCGTCTCGGCCTCCCAAAGTGCTGGGATTACAGGCTTGAGCCACCGCGCCCGGCCTAGATCTTTCACTTATTCAATTAAATTGATTCCTAGGTGTTTTATATTCTTTGTAGCTATTGTAAATGGGATATCTTTCTTGACTTATTTTTAAGATTGTTTGCCATTGGCATATATAAATGCTACTAATTTATGTATGTTGATTTTGTATACTGCAACTTTAGTGAATTTATTTATCAGTTCTAACAGTTTTTGGTGAAGTCTTTAGATTTTTCTAAGTATAAGGTCATGTCATCTGTGAACAAGGCTAATTTAACTTCTTTTTCCCAATTTGGATGCTCTTTACTTTTTTCTCTTGTCTAATTGATCTGGCCAGGACTTCTAGCATTATGTTAAATAAAAGTGGTGAAAGTGGGCATCCTTGTCTTTTTCCAGATCTTAAAGCCTTCAATTTTTTCCATTCAGTAAAATGTTATCTGTGAGTTTGTCATATATAGGCTTTATTACTTTGAGGTTTGTTTCTTCTTTACTCAGTTTGATGAGGTTTTTTATTGTGAGAGGATGTTGAATTTTATCAAATGCCTTTTTAGCATCTACTGAAATAATTTTATTTTTTAAATCTTTGTTGATGTATCACATTGACTGATTTGCATATGTTGAACCATCCTTGCATCCCTGGGATGAATCCCACTTGATCATGGTGAATGATCTTATTAATGTATTGTTTAATTCAGTTTGCTCATTATTTGTTGAGAATTTTTTTGCCTCTGTGTTCATCAGGGATATTTGCCTGTAGTTTTTTTCTTTTTTTGTTTTTTGTTTTCCTTATCGTGTCTTTGTCTGGTTTTGTCATCAGGGTAACGCTGGCCTCAAAGGAGTTTAAAGTATTTCCTCTTCTTCAATTTTTTTGAAGAGTTTACTTTGAGTAGAATTGGTGTTATTTCTTCTTTAAACGTTTGGTAGAATCCAGCAGTGAAACCATGAGGTCATACACTTTTATTTGATGGGACACTTTTTATTACAGCTTTGATCTCATTACCTGTTATTGGTTTGTGGAGGTTCTTTATTTCTTCATGGTTCATTCTTGGCAGGTTGTGTGTGTTCAGGAATTTATTAATTTCTTCTAGCTTTTCTAATTTGTTGGCCTACAGTTGTTCATAATAGCAAAACAGTCTCTAAGGATTTTGCGTATTTCTGAGGTCTCAGTTTTTATGACTCCTTTTTCATTTCTGATTTTATTTACCTGGATTTTTTTTCAGTCTAGCTAAAGTTTTGCTGATTCCATTGTTCAAAAAACCAACTTTTTGTTTTCTTGATTTTTTGGTATTTTTTTTTAGTTCCAAGTTCATTTATTTCTCCTCTGATCTTTATAATTTCTTTTCATCTACTAATTTCAGGTTTGATTTGTTCTACCTCCCTAGTACATTGAGGTACATCATTAAGTTGTTTATTTAAAGGTTTTCTACTTTTTAGATATAGGCATAAATTGCTATAAACTTTCTTCCTAACATCGCTTTTTCTGTATCCCATAGATTTTGTATGCTTTATTTCCATTTGCATTTGTTTCAATAAATTTTTAAATTTCCTTCTTAATTTCTTTATTGAGCCATTGGTTGTTCAGGAGTATGTTGTTCAATGTACACGTTTGTGTAGTTTCCAAAATTCCTCTTGTTAATTGATTTCTTGTTTTATTCCACTGTGATCTGAAAAGATTGACATGGTTTCTACCTTTCTGGATTTGTTGAGGCTTGTTTAATGGTTGAAGATATGGTTTATTCCAGAGAATATTTTATGTGCTGATGAAAAGGATGTGTATTCTGCAGCAGTTGGGGGAAATGTTTTGTAAATATCAGTTAGGCCTATTAGGTTTAGTGTGTAGTTAAACCCTGATGGTTGAGTTTTTAAAAATGTTTTATCTGAATGATCTGCCCATTACTACAGTGATGTGTTAAAGTCCCCTTGTTCTACTGTATCACAGTCTATTTCTTCCTTTAGATGTATTAGTGTTTTTTAAACTTTTTATTTTTAAGAGTACAGAGTAGGTATGTATATTTATGGGGTACATAAGATATTTTGATACAGGCTATTATTAATGATTTTATATATGCTTGGGCTCTAGTGATGGGTACATAGATATTTATAATTGTATTTTCTTGGTGAAGTGACCCCTTTATCATTATATAGTGAACTCCCTTGCTTCTTTTCACAGTCTTTGATTTGTAGTCTATTTATCTGATATAGTATAGATACTTCTGCCTTTTTTTGGTTTCCAGTTGCCTGGAATATCTTCTTCCATCCCTTCACTTTCAGTCTATGTGTGCCTTTATAGATGAAGTGAGTTTTTTGAAGGCGATATATACTTGGGTCTTGTTTTATCCCTTCAGCCACTCTATGCCTTTTAATTGGATAATTCATTCTATTTACATTATTGATAAGTAAGAACTTACTACTGCCATTTTGTTGCTTATTTTCTGTTTGTTTTCTAACTCCTTTCTTTCTTTTTTTCTTACTCTTTTCTTTATGGTTAAGTAATTTTTTTCCCTGGCAGTATGTTTTCATTCATTGCTCTTTATTTTTAGTGACTCTATTATAGGTTTTTATGTTATGAGTACCATGAGGCTTACCAAAAAATTTTCATATATATAAGTTATTTTTAAAGCGTCGACAACTTATCTTAGACCACACAAAAAATAGAAACAAAGAATAGAAACAAAAAAAATCTAGAGTGTAACTTCATTCCCCCACATTTTGACTCTTCTTTGTCTCAATTTACATATTTTCGTATTGTCTATCTCTTAACTGGTTGCTATAGCTATCATTATTTTTGATATATTTGTCTTTTGAGTTTCATACTAGAGTTGTAAGTGAATTGCACACTACAGTTACAGTATTAGAGTATTATGGATTTTCACGTGTACTGAATTTTACCCATGGGTTTTATATCTTCAAATTTTATTTTTGTTTTTCTTTTCTTTTTGTACATGTTTTTTTTGTTTTCTTTCAGGTTGAAGAACTCCCTTATACTTTCTTGTAAGATAGTTCTACTGGTGGTGAATTCTCCCAGCTTTTGTCTCAATAAGACTTTATCTCACTTACATATTTGAAGGATAGCTTTGCTAGATACAGTATTTTTGGATGAGAGGTTTTTTCATTCAGCACTTTAAAAATGCAGTTTAACTCCCTGCTGGCCTCTATGGTTTCCACTGAGAAATCTGTTGCTAGACAAAAACATGCTAGAGCCTCTTTATAGGTTATTTGCTTTTTTTCTTTTTTTTCTTTTTTTTTTTTTTTTTTTTTTTGACACAGAGTCTCACTCTGTAGGCCAGGCTAGAGTGCAGCAGTGCAATTTCAGCTCACTACAACCTCTGCCTCCTGAGTTCAGGTGATTTTCATGCCTCAGCCTCCCAAGTAACTGGGGATCACCAATCCTGGCTACTTTTTGTATTTTTAGCAGAATCAGTGTTTCACCATTTTGGCCAGGCTGGTCTCAAATTCCTGACCGCAAGTGATCCACCCTTCTCAGCCTCCCAAATTGCTGAGATTACAGGCATGAGCCACCACACCTAACCAATTTGCTTATTTTCTTTTGCTGCTTTTAGTATCTTCTCTTTGTCCTTGAATGTTGATAGTTTAACTATTACATGCCCTGGGGATAATCTTACTTGGGTTGAAACTCTTTGGTGTTCTCTAATGTTCTTATACCTGTATATTTACATCTATTTCAAGATTTGGAAAGTTTTCTTTTTGTTTTAAACTATTTTATACTTTCATTTTTTATTAGAATAGAAACTTTTTAAAAATTATATATATACATATATATATATTTTTTGTTTCAATAGCTTTTGGGGTACAAGTGGTTTTTTTGTTACGCAAATTGTACAGTGGCAAAGTTAGAGACTGAAGTGAACCTGTCACCTGCGTAGTGTACCTTGTACCCAATATGTAGATTTTTACTCCTTTCACTCCCACTCTCCCCCATTCTGAGTCTCCAAATTCCATTATACCACTGTGTATGCCTTTGTATACCCATAGGTTAGTTCCAAATTCTATGTGAGAATATATGGTATTTGGTTTTCAGTTACTTCACTTAGAATAATGGCCCCGAGTTCCATCCAACTTGCTGCAAAAGACATTACTTTAATTATTTTTTATGGCTCAGTAGTATTCTATGGTGTATATATACCACATTTTCATTATCCACTCTTTGGTTGATGGGCACTTAGGTTGGTTCCATGTCTTTGCAATTATTAACTGTGCTGAAATAAACATATGTGTGCAGCTGTCTTTATGACATAATTACTTTTTTTCCTTGTATAGATATCAAGAAGTAGAACTCCTGGATCAAATGGTAGATCTACTTTTAGAAATAGAGAAATATCCAGACCTTTAAGAAATATCCATACTGTTTTCCATAGTGGTGACACTAATTTACATTCCCACTAGCAGTGTATAAGCGTTCACTTTTTACCACATCCATGCCAACATCTATTGTTTTTTGACTTTCTAGTAATGGCCATTCTAGCTGGAGTAAGCTGGTATCTCACTTTGGTTTTAATCTGCATATCCCTGATGATTAGTGATGTTGAGCATTTTTTATATGTTTTTTGATCATTTGTACATCTTCTTTTGAGAAATGTCTATCATGTACTCTGACCACTTTTTGATGGGATTATTTGTCTTGCTGATTTGAGTGTCTTATGGATTTTGAATATTAGTCCTTTGTCTTCATTCTTTTTCATTCCTTTTTCTTTTTTCTCTCCTAACCATATTTTCAAATAATCTGTCTTTGAGGTGACTGATTCTTTCTTCTGCTTGATCCATTCTGCTATTGAGAGCCTCTAATAAATTTTTCAATTCAGCAAATGTATTTCTCAGTTCCAAAATTTTTGTTTCTTTTTATTATTATTATTTCAGTCTTCATAAAATTAGTCTGATAAATTTCTACATTGATTTTCTGTGTTATCTTGGAGATTGCTGAGTTTCCTTACAACTGTTATTTTGAATTCTTGGTCAGAGAGCTCACATATTGCCTTCTCATTGAAGTCAGGTACCGGTTCCTCACTCTGTCCATTGACGAGGTCATGGTATCCTGCTTGTTTTTTTTTTTTTTTTTTCTTGAGAATGTATGTGTATGTCTTTGTGTTAAAGAATTATTTATTTCAGTATTCTTTGTCTGGACATTTTTGGTTTCATTAGATATATTTTCTGAGAGATTCTTCAGTGCTAGATTGTTGCCACCTTTTTGGCTCTTGGTGATTCCTTAATCCAAGGTTCACCTAGGCTCTAGTAAATAATTGGGGTACTGCCTGTCCCAAAAGAGGGGGTCCCAAAGGGGATATCCTGGCAGTGTGGGAAGGCTGGCTAAGGGTTCACACCCAGGGGTCCTGTGGAATGTACCTTCAATGGTGTGGTGCGGCTGAACAACCACTCTGATTTGGCATCTCCTTTGTTCAAGTTACAGATCAGAGTTTCCAGGGCTGGGGATGGTAGTTCCACCTCCTTCCCTTCTCTCTGCCTGTCTTCAGTGATATTCTACCTTCTGGCATTTGACATGCTTTCCATGAGTTAAGGCAGGGACAGGTCTCCTGTCAAGGCTCCCAAGATGGTGGAAAACCCGGTTGTCCACCTTGATCTCACTTTTTTGAGTGTAGAAATTGCGAATGGAGGGAAGTATTTTGTGCACTTGCTGCTGGACAGGAGGGGCACTGCTGATACAGAAATTCAATTATCTCACAGCCTTCTCAGAGATTTTTCATTTCTCTGTGGCCCCAGGGACTGTCTCCTTTTTGTACTTGAGTTCTGAGACACTGCTGGTGATAATCTTGGTGCTGTCTATTTGTTTTTGGTTTTCTCTGGGGAAGTGAGGCTTCTACACTGCCATTTTGGAACTGCCTGAGGTTTGAAAGTAAAAAAAAAATTGTTCATAAGTGAAAGTGTGATTGGCGGTAATGGCTGGGAGTTGGGAGACACAAAAACACTAACTCGAGAATTATAGGCCTCACGTGTTTGGATGAGGTCAGGTAACAATCTTAAGTGGAATGAGTGATGGGGTATCAAAAAGAAAACAGAGATAGAATGAAGTAGGAAAACAGAAATGAGACGGCACAAATACCCAGCTTTGGAATACTTACAGTTTTATTTGGAGCAGAAGCAATATAATATGTTTTCAGGCTGAGGCTGTCTTTCTTTAAGTCTTAAGGCCCTCCATTTTCAGTTGGATGAAACCTTCTACTGACATATAAGGGAACCACATCCGTTATTCTGGCTTCTGGAGCTCTGCCTTTCATGTTCTCTCTTGGATCTTTTCTTCAACTTTCCTCTAAGTTTTGTCTTAGTTAAGCTTAGCTTACCTGTTTCATTCAAGGAAACACTCCCTAAGGAACAGCAAATTTCTGTATTTCAGATGTCTCAGGTATTTCTCAAAGCTAAATCAATACATTTACAGGATATGAATTGTTATGATGATGGAGTTACTGGATTTTTAAAACATTCATTTGACTTACTTGGATAGTTATCTGACCAAATTGTTTGGTTATTTTGGTATTATGTAGATACAGTTGAATAATGGTATTAAATTATATCTAATCTGCTTTTATTCCAGATTGAATCGTCCTGATGTATTTAACTTCTGTGCCTAGAAATTATTTTCGGATGTCTTGATAATTTTCCTTGCATTCCTGTGAAAGTTCTCACAACTATTCTTATTCCTAATATATGGGACAAAGGACTTTAAGCGCATTTATATGATGCAAATAGATATGTATTCTTTATGTATTTATTGTGTGTTTATGCAATTCTATGTGGTATGTGTTTATACATATATATTTGACATTGTAGAAGTAGAACATCTGGTATTTTCATCCACATGTTTGATATTATATAGTTGCTATAATCCAATTGACTGTGTGCTTAGGTCACTTACTTTGTTGTTGTTCATTGATGGGTGTAATATGCAGATAATCCAAAGATTTGTGGCAATCAAGATAAAATACATCTATCATTTCTCCTTGATCTACCATATTAGATTAGCTTAAAAGGATCTGATTTTAAGTGGGACACATTAGTCATTATCTGCTAAGTACCTTCTTGTCTTCAAGTTATTTGCAAATTTATTGTATCAGGGTTTCTGCCAGTATTTTCTTAAGCATCCATGTGACGGTTACTTGTCTGCTCTGCTTGTTATATGACTTGTGACTTCATTTAGTCCTCCACTGGTGACAGATTTCCCTGTTAACACCTCAAGATAAAACCTTTAGGGAACCCGGCATATGAATAAAAAGAATGCGTTAAAACGAAGGTTGGTAGAGTTGTTTCTATTATTAGAATTCCTACTATGATTTTCTGCCAGTATTTTGAAGGCATAATGAAGCTTAAAAATACCATTGCCACTCTTAGTTGTATATTTAATATCAGACTTAGCAAGCAAGATTGTAAAAGATACTCAGTTTACTATTTTTTTACAACCGCTAAACGTGGTGGAGTCTTCAGTTATTTTAAATAATGATGACCTAGAAGGACTAAAAAGATAAAAATTATTGAAAATTATAACATTTTTCACCTTGCATGTGAATTAAATTATATGTAACACAAAGTTTACGTTATTTCATGAGGTATGTGATTGATACCCAATAATATTCTGTCTCCTACCTATGACATTTGCATTTTTTAAAAATTAGGTTAATTTTACATATTGATATATCTAGAAGAAAGCATGGTATAAAAGGAATAGGAATGGATTAAGGAATCCCATTGGCCTAGTTTGAATCTCAACTGGCCCACCTACAAGCTGCGTGACCTTGGACAAGTAACCTAAGCTCTTGGAGCCAATGTTCATCATCAATAAGACGGTGAAGCCATCTCAGTTTCATCATCAACAAGATTACTTATCTTAACCGTTTGTAGTAGGCTTAAAGGGGATGATATAACTAAGCTCAGCACAATGCCTGACACAAACATAGTAAATGATAAAAAACCTTAGGGTCCCAAGATTCATAGATTTTCCAAAGAGAGGTGGGAAACTGCTAAACCATTTTAGGGCAATTGTTTTGCTCGTTTCATCAAACTGGGTCGATACAATGGCATCCAAATCACCATTGTGAAGTATCTGGAATATAATCCGTTCTAGTCTGATGTAGTCAGATTAACATTGCTATTATCAGATAAGGCAGAACTACCCGTATGGGGTAGTAATGGCACATACATGAACTCTGATATTGCTTCTGGGCATGGATGGAACTGAATTTAGACCATCGGCACAAATGGAAAATTGGTGTAGGCTCTGGCCAAATGACTGAATTCATAAATTAACATCATTGGCTACACAACAGTTCTATTGAGGTGACATATTACCAAGGGTTATGCAAGCCTCAAGTCAAAGCTGGGACCCTACCCACCCCACACAGTTTACACACTGAAACACCCTCGGGGACTTTAACAGGAGGTTATAAGGCTGCTCCCGACCATAAAGAGAGTCATTATCTCCATTATCACCAAAGTACTAATAAATACATATATAAAATATATAGAGTCCATGAAGTCAGGACCCTTGAAACTTTTGACCACCAATATATCCCTAGCACTCAGAAAAAGAATATAATCTATATTAGGCTATCAAAATGTCTTTGTTCTCCAACTTCATCTACGTTGACACAAATGACACAGGATTTTATTCTTCTTTATAGCTGAGTAATAGTATATTGTGTATATACTGCATTTAAAATAAACCAGGCACAGGCAGACAAATACTGCATGGTTTCATTCATATGTGGCATCTAAAAAGGTTGCTCTCATAGAAGTAGAGAGTAGAATACTGGTTACCGGAGGCTAACCACTCCGGTAGAGGAGGGAGCCTGGGGTAGGAGGAGAGGGTGATCAACGGTTGCAAAGGTATAGTCGGCAAGGAAGAAAAATTTCTGGTGGTCTATTACATAGTAGGTGATTATTGCTAATAACAATTCATTGTATATTTCAAGATACCTAGAAAAGAGGATTTTGAAAGTCATTAGCACAAATAAGTGATAAAGGTTGGAGGTGATAAACATGCCAACTACCCTGATTTGATCATTATACAATGTACACATGCATTTACACATCACACTGCCCTCTAAACATGTATAATTATTATGTGTCAACTATAAAGAAAATGTTAAAAATAAATTTTTGAAAAGGATATTTGCTTACCAATTTTCAATTTGCAAATTTTTCAATTATCAACCAGCCTGTGGAGTTATTGAGCTAAAAAATCTTACTAAAGGTTAAAAAGTAGCCCAGCCCTGTTGGTTCAACTCTTACGACTTCTAAATGTTCCTCAAAATGTCTGTATATTATTCCTTGTCTTACAAGGGACAGTGTAGTGAACATAACTGCATCGTTCAGTGATGTGTTGGATCAATGAAGCTATGTGTTACCATGTTAAGTCCAGTCTCGTCTTTCAGCTGCAAATAACAAATGCAGGAAAAGTAAGAGTTGGCATGAAGAAAGTATGATCTTGTAATACAAATTTAAGATTCTCTTTACAATAAATATTTACTATCAATGAATGTTTTCATCACAGATCTTTTTTTCTAAATCCATAGGAGAAAAGTATCAGTATTTTCCAGGAATCTGCTATATGAGATATGGATAGTTTTTACTATACAAAATTTTCATTATCACTACCAGTTCTTTTATTCCAGAAACTGTTCGTGAGCATCTATTGTATACAGGAATATCATTCATTTTATCCATCCATAGAGTCACGTAGCATTGTGGCTACTTGGCTTCTGCACTTGAGAAAATAGAGTCGTAGATATTTAACTGCAATTCAATGTATTACAAAATTACAATCTTTACAACAACATACAATTACAGGAAACTGTGGTTAACTAGGAGTGACTACTCTGTTTAGGAGGACTTCCCAGAAGAGGCACTATGTGAGGTAAGTCTTGAAGGATGAGTAAGAGTTCACCAAGACCAAGGCCACCGTCTTATAAAACTCCAAGGAGCATAATTCCCGTTGTATGTAATGGTGCCCCCTGAACTTGTGTGCCAGTGGAAGAAACTCTTTGTACCTCAGTTAGGATGCTTTCAGATGCAAGAAAACAGGATACTAAAGAGAGTGGCTTAAATAATGATGTTTTTTTGTTTGTTTGTTTTTGAGACAGAGTCTTGCTCTGTTGCCCAGGCTGGAGTGCAGTGGCTCACTGCAACCTCTGCCTCCCAGGTTCAAGCGATTCTCCTGCCTCAGCCTCCCAAGTAGCTGGGACTACAGGCTCGTGCCACCACGCCCGGCTAATTTTTTGTATTTTCAGTACAGAGAGGATTTCGCCATGTTATCCAGGATGGTCTCGATCTCCTGACCTTGTGATCCACCCACCTCGGCCTCCCAAAGTGCTGGGATTACAGGCGTGAGCCACTGCGTGTAGCCTGGTTTTATTTTCTTAAAATCTTAAAAAAAAAAAAAAAAAAAAAAAGTGGTTCTAGCGTAGTTTAAGCATGTGGCTATGTCCACCCGCCTTTTTCCATTATTTTACTTCTGTCCTCAACATGCAGCTTCTATCCTTGGGCTTATCACCCTGTGGTCAAAAGATGCTTTCCAAAGTCTCAGGTTGACCACATTCAATTACAAGAAGGGAGTCGGGCAGATGAAAAGACTTTTTTTTTTTTTTAAGAGAGAAAAAGTCCTCCATGGCAGTCACCCAGAAAATCTACCGTATGTCTCATTGGCCAGCAGTTATCATATGACCATCATTAGTTGCAAGGGAGGTTGGAAAAGGAAGTAAGTAATGTCTTTCATCTCAATTGTGTGACTCAGCGTCTACTAGGAGGGAAAAGAGGGCTTGTGGAGCTCTGGGGTAGGCAACTCACAGTGGCTCCAGACTATTCAACGGTTAAAAAGGGATTATGACTTTTGGTCTCCAGAACCAAATATTCTGACAAATACTAAGGTTATTTTGTCTGTTTCTTCTAAAACTGCACTTGGGTGTTAATAATTTGTGGTAGATAATTATTTTTCCTTTTACTTTCTCAAGAGTAGTATGCTTCAGCTAAACATCCTGTTTTATTCTATCAAGACACCTCTGAGATCAGTATAATTAGACTTAATTTCTATTTGCAGAGGTGGGACGAGAAGGAGTTAAAGTTAAGCAACACAGCTAGGAAATAATTAAATAATGAAACCTAGATGGCTGGCAGGGGAGAAGGCGGTGAGGGCTGAGAAATTACTTAATGTGTATAATGTACATTATCCAGGTGAGGGTTACAGTAAAAGCCCACTTTATCACTATGCAGCCTATGCATATAACAAAATCATACTTGTACTCCTTAAAATTATGCAAGTTTTTTTTTTTTAAAGAAAGCCTGGAACTGGTTCATGGTATTCTGACTATTATATCAAATTTTTTTCTATGATGTCTCAAATATTTATATTTTCATAGTATGATATTATTCTATGATGTGATATTATAATGTGATACCATGACAGAATTCCATACCCTAGAATGCAGTTTGATACTATAACATAGAGTTAAACTCTCCCATGTTTCAAACTGATTAGCGCAGCGCAAGGCCAACTAATCAACTTTGTGGGCATTTTTCATTATAGCTCAAAGGTAGCTCCGTTCAATAGGGCACTCTTTGTTCTAGGAACCCACTGTGCCTCTTCCCAGCACGGTGCAGTGCCTGAGAGAAATAAAAGAGTTGGCTCTCACACTAAGAGGTCGAGGCGTTCAGGAAATGACCTGGGTATGAGAGCAATGGAGCATAGGAAAAGTTGATCTTGAAAAGCAAGAACTGTACATTCCTTGGACTCCTTTCTCTTTTTCTTTCCTCTGGTCTCCATCTGTCCACATGAAATAACAAAATCACCAGCAAGTCAAAAGAACATATTGTGCCAAGAGATAAGACGAGCCCTTGGAAACCCATAACAAGCTCAGATATACTTCAGCCCTGGGGAAAGAGACTGCACAGGCCATTTGAAAACTGAGATGGACTCTGTGCTCAAGATCAATAGATTTAATATTCGATAGAGTGGCCGCGGTCGCCATGGTGAGCGGGCTCTGGATGTAATTACAAGGTTCAGCTGGATAGATTGCTGGGAGAAATGCTTTATGAACAAAACAGGGTTGGTACCCTCACACAGTTCATCTCCAGCATATTTCTGACAGTCAAAGACATTCAGAAGACGGTGCATTTGAAGACATAGTAGAAATGAGAATAACTGGGTTACTTCATTCTGGGGCTTTCAAAAGACTGCTCTTCTAAATCAGGCTAGATTCTAAACAGCTCCCAGTATCTATAGCTATAATTCAGGACTGTGGCTAAATGTTTACCTGACCTCATTTCCCAACTTGAAGAATTAGCTATTAGAGAAGTGAAAATAAAATTTCTCCAAAGCAAGCACACTTTCGTCAGCACAGAACCCAATCAAGTAGAACTCGGTAGTATGCATCTAAAGAATGGGAGAGGTCAAGAATAGACTTTGCCTAAGATGCTATCGTGTATCCTTGAAAAGAATGAGATGAACAAAGGGTGGAATGTCATGTTTCTGAGTTATAGGTGGTTCAGTACATTTTGATCATGCAAATTATCCATTTGTGTAGTTGCTCAACAAATGATGTTTCAGCATAGGCAGTTGAGCTTTTTGACTGTGCCATATGCACTCTGAATATTCAGAGATTATTCAAAGGCTACACATTGGTGAAAAACCCCAGAAATAAAGCAAATGGTGGAGGTGGCTTTTTTTTTTTACTTTTATTTTCAGTTCAGGGGTACAAGTGCAGGTTTGTTACATAGGTAAACTTCGGTCATGTGGATTTGTTGCACATATTATTTCATCATCCAGATATTAAGCTTAGTACCCATTAGTGTTGTTTTCCTGATCTTCTCTCTCCTCCCACTCTCCACGCTCTGAAACGCCCCAGTGTGTATTGTTCCCTCATATGTATCCATGTGGCTTTTTTAAACATAACTTTTTATTTTTGAAATAATGGTAACTTCTCATTCCACTGTTAAAAAATAATACAGAGATCCACGTACCCTTTACCTAGTTTCTCTCAATGGTAATGTCACATGACTACAGCACAATGTCACAACCAGGATATTGATAGTGATATGATCCTTTAGCCTCATTCAGATTCCCCCAATTGTTTTACGTGTGTGTTTGTGTGTGTGTGTGTCTGTGTGTGTGTGTGTGGAATTTTAGTTATATATAGATTAATATAGCTACCACCACAGTTAAGATACAAAACAGTTCCACCACCTCAAGGGTCTGTCATGTTGCCCTTGATGTAGCATTTTAATAACCTTTAAAGGAAAGGTGAGAAATATTTCATTATTTCAATTAAGTGGGAAAAACTAACAAAAAATTATGCAATTTTAAACACTCATTTTCAAGTTTCTTTCACTTTCTATGTCCCTATTCTCTCCTGGATTGGACTGCTACAAAATATAATTAATCTGACTTCACAGTTCCAATATTTTTGCATGGTCATTTTAAGGTATATAGTTGGTTGTTAATCAGTTACTTCCATTATAACACACATGACCCATCGATTCCATGCCTGGGCATTTATTTTAGAGAAATGAAAAGTTACATTTGCCCATAAACCTGTGCACAAATATTCACAGCAGCTTTTTATGTAGTTGACAAAAGTTAGAAGTAACTCACATGTCCTTGAGTGCATGAATGCGTAAACAAACTGGAACATCCATGCAATGGGGTGCTACTCAGCAACCGAAAGGAAAAAAAATGGATACAAACATCAGCTTGGATGGATCTCAAGGGCAATGTGGTAAGTGAAAAAAGCAAATCAAAATACATCCTGTATGATCCTACTTATAAAACATTCTCAAAAATGACACAATTAGAATGATGAGAGATTAGTGGTCACTCAAGGTCAGGACTGGGAAGAAAGTGTGATATAAAAGAAGTTTTATGGAGTTTCTTTGTGGTGGTGGAACAGTTGCTGTCTTAGGGCTGTTTTGACAAAAACACAGAAGAGTGGGTGGCTTATACCACAAACATTTACTTCTCACGTTTCTGGAGGCTGGGAAGTTCGAGATCTAGGAGCCAGCAGGTCCACTGTTGGGTGAGGTCCTGCTTCCTCTTTGTCCCCTCACATGGCAGGCTTAGAGACAGACAGACAGAGAGAGAGGAAGCAAACCCTTTTCTGTCTCTTCTTATAAGGGCACTAGTCCCATCATGAGGGCTCCACCCTCATAATCTAATCACATCCCAAAGGCCTCACCTTCAAACACCATCACACTGGAGATCAGGGTTTCAACAGATGCATTTGGTGGGTTTGGGGGGACACAAACATTCAGTCCATAGCAGTTATGCATCCTGACTATGGTGGAAGTTACATGAACCTACACGTATGATAAAGTTTTACACAACTATATATGCCCCTCCTAAACATGTCTGCACATAAAAAACAAGTGAAATTGGAATTAGGTGTATACTTTAGTTCAAAGCATTATATTATACCCATGCCAGTTTCCAGGTTTTGATAATGTATTATGTTTATATAAGATGCTAACATCAGGGGAAGCTGAGAAAAGGATACAAAGAAATTATCTGTTCTACTTTCACAACTTTTTGGGAGTCAAATTATTTCAAAATTAAAAATGAAAACAAAACAAAAAATTCCCCCCAATTTGCAGAGAAGTTAGCTAATATTCAAATAGGTTAAATAATTTACACTTATTTTTAAAAACCCTCAAGCCAGTAAAAGGCTAAACTGAGACTTGAACTCCAGGAATTCTGAGTCCAAATTCAGGGCTCTTTATACCACAATGCTCCTATTAGCCATGTGTTTAGCTTGAGCAGATAAACATTCAAGTGACAGCTGAAGGTCATTTAAGTAGATAGAAGAGCATGTTCAAGGTCAGGAGGTAAACAAAAGCAAGGAAAGAAAGTACAAACCATCAAAGCCCGATGGGCAGAGGAAAGCACAGGGCTGAGAGAACTGCAGCCATGAGGGGGACAAGAACAGGGACAGAGGGAAGGAGAGGGTGTAGGTTGTGAACAGGATGCCTGATTTGAAGATGGAGTGACTCCTGATGATGACAGACCCTCGAAATAGCCCCAGAGAGGAGATGAGTGGCTGGATCCTACTGAAAGTAAAGGTCTGAGTATGAGATGGTCAAGGAATTGCGAGGCCTAAGAGTCAAGTGAGTGGTCCATTGGTACATTCAAGTGAGCCAGAATGATGCAAGAATGTGGTGGACAGGAAGACGAAGTTCTATCCCTCCTCACAGTATAAGCATCCTGGGGGTAGGTACTGTGCTTTATTTATCTTTGCTCATCACACAGAGCCTACAACAATGCCATGGACTTAGAGTGCCAATGATGTTTGCTGAACTAATGAAGGAATGTTCTCATGCCCTAAGAACCTGGAACAGTTACTGACTCTTATTTAGCCCCTATTTTCCAATGAGGGAGTAGCTTTGGTTGATCAGCATGAACCAAAATGACCATTGAATTTCATCTAAAAATATGTTAATATCAGTTTCCATAATAAAGATGAAGCAGCTTACTAAATTTTGTTTGAACTATCATCTTAGGTGTCGTATATTATAAAGTAAATATTAACCCACAAAGTTCTGATTATCACTAACATCTTTTTTTTTTTTTTTCCCCAGACTGAGTCTCACTCTGTCGCCCAGGCTGGAGTCCAACGGCACGATCTCGGCTCACTGCAAACTCTGCCTCCAGGATTCAAGCAATTCTCCTGCCTCAGCCTCCCGAGTAGCTGGGACTACAGGTGCCCACCACCACGTCCAGCTAATTTTTGTATTTTTAGTAGAGACGGGGTTTCACTATATTGGCCAGGCTGGTCTCAAACTCCTGACCTTGCGATCTGCCCACCCCTGCCTCTCAAAGTGCTGGGATTACAGGTGTGAGCCACCGCGCCCAGCCACTAACATCTTATAATGCATTCACATCTGTATGCACACACCTATACACACACCTTTCCATTCAGAGAATTAAAATGTAAGGCGGTATTCAGAGTTGATCTACCATGGTCTTGATTTTAGAGTTGTGCTGTCCAATACAGTAGCCACTAGCACCATGCCGCTATTGAGATTTAAATTAAATAAAATTAAAAATTCAGTTTCCCGTTTGCACTAGCCAGACATCAGAGGCACAATAACAGCATGTAGCTAATGGTTACCTTACTGGACAGTGCAGATATAGAACACCCTCATCATCTTAGAAAGTTATATGGAATAGCATTGCCTAGAGCAACCCACAATGACTCACTAATTTGTCTTTTCTGATCCTTTCCTGCCTCCCTCACACCATAGTGTCACCTAAGTTTAGTACTCCACTCCTCAGTGGGCACCTTACATCCAAAATGCTGCACTTAACATTTATTAGGTTACTTTTCAGCACAGGTACATAAAATTTGATTGTATTAGAATCCTGTTGTCTTTTATATAAACATATCAGATTTTATGACTATTAATATCTTATAATATATGTTTAATATGGTAAGAAGTGTGTCAGACAGAATAACAATGCCCCAAAGATGCTATGTCCTAATCCTCAGAACCTATAAATGGGTTTTATATTACACGATAAAGGGGAATTGAGGCAGCAGATGGAATCAAGTTTGCTAATCAACTGATCTTGAATGGGAAAGATTGTTCTGGAGTATCTAGGCAATCCCAATATAATCACAAGGTTCCTTAAAAGTGGAAGAGAAGGGGAAAAGAAAAGTCAGTGTCAGAGTGATGCAATATGCAAAAGACTCAAGCCATGGCTGCAAAGGAAGAGAACCCTGCCAACACCTTGGTTTTAGCTCAAAATCAGCGTGGACTTCTATACTCCAGAACTGTAAAAGATAAGCAATATGTAGATTTAAACTGCTAAGTTTGTTGGTAATTTGTTCCAGCAACAATAGGAATCTAATAGAGAGGTTTCCTAAAAGTTAATATAATTGATGTAACTTTTATTTAGTTATTTAATTTAATTTTTTATTTCTTTTTTATTTTGGTAGCTGTGGGGAAGTAGATTGTACAAGTATTAGTGATACTTCAAGTCTCGGAAGTTTTTTGTTTTAGTTTTTGTTTTTATTTTTCCCCCTAGACTTTGAAGCTTCAAAATTGGCCTTGTAAAACTTTGTGGGAGTCAATGGAAGAAAGGTTTGCAGAGGAAGAGAGCAGGCCTTGAGCTGAGTATACAAGCATAGAGTTACTAATATAGTACAGTTGTTTGCCTGGAAATGACTGAGGATACAATTAGCTAGCCTATTTTGCTTAAGGAAATGGGCAAGGAAATTATATAATCTTTAAGAACATTAGAAAAGGAAATTCATAATTTATATTAGGGAGTAATTTCATTTATAATAGCAATAATACAATTGTTCTATTGTGTTTAGTCACTGAGATTTATGTTATGAGTTTTTAATCCCATGTGTCATTTTTTTGGCTTAATGTGTTTCTGCAGACAATAAACATAAGAAAATAAAGCACTGAATTTAGCATCAAAGTAGTAAACTAGGTCTAATGTATTTGGGATGAGAAGAAATTTGTAGGGACCTATGCTAAAATACAACCTAGAGTTCTCATATGTACCAAAAGATCGTGGTTTAGTAAGTGCTAAGAAATCACTTCTAAACCTTCTGAAAATTTGCACACTCATCCCCTTTCATGCTTGCCTGAAATTTTCACATTATGAACTGACAGGGTTTTCTCAAAGCTTTAAAGGCCAATGTTAAAATGCAACATGGAATTGACAAAAGTAGGAAAGGCCAAAAATGAATAAACAAAGGAAAGGTTTTGATAGATGACAGAAGAAACCAAACAGCAGGTAAGTTCATGGAAGCTGGTATGCAAATGATAGACAATTTCTTGGTCAGTTTCTTTCAGCAAATCTATTCTGAATGAACCTGCCAACAGCCCTGAATAGCCTGTATCCACTCTCAGAGCCTCTGAGATCTGCTACATTCCATCTCTTCAGATCCATGTGTCCAGCTGCCTACCACACACCTCAAACTTAACACGTCCCAAACTGAACTATTTGAATTCCTTTCTACCCCATATCTGCTCCTCGTCACATTTTTCCTGACCCGACCATTCAAGCTGGAAAGTTCAGTGATCCTTTACTCGTTCCCCCTTCCACCCCTCACCATTTCGAGCCCATCACCAAATCCTCACCATCCCTCCTCCTCTGACCTTTTAGGTACACGCACTTCACATTCACTTACAGAGCTCATTTCCAAAGCTCTCTTGTGGAAACTGTAACTGGTCCCTCCTAACTAGTCCTGTCAGTGAAAAGGATGTATAATCACTGGACATCGCTCAAATTATTTTATTTAAAAATATTTTTGTATGCTTGTTATCTGAAAATCACTGTACAAAGACACGTCCCTTGATATCAAAAAGTTCTAGTGGGATCAGGAACAATAATGATACAGAACAATAATAAAAATAACTGCAGTTACTGCTTATTGAGCGTCTTTTATATTTTTGGCATTGTTACAGATGCATACATTGTCCCTAATAATCATAACAGCCCTACAGGCAGGAATTATACTCATTGTATAGCTGTAGATATGGAAAGCTCAGAGTCAGAGAAGTTACTAACTTGACAAGATCTCACAGTCCTGAGTAGAAACCTGTATTTCTTGAGGGCAGAGGCTATAATAATAGCCTATATTATACAATATTGTAATAAACTATATTTATAAATATATATTATATAAACTTATTATAATCCATTATAGTGAAATGTTTATAATCCATTATAACAACATATTCATATATTATATAAACTATATTATATAATAATATAATAAAACCTTTTCATTTTCTATTTAATCTCAGAATTTAAAAAATTCAAAGTGCGATATATTACATATTATATATAAACTTTTTATTACAATCTATTATAAAAGTTTATAATCCATTATTATACAATGTTTAAAATTAAACATTATATAATAACATAATAAAAACTTTTCATTTTTATTAATGCCAGAACTAAAAAAAAAAATCAGACAAAGCAGTGGCTGGCTTTATAGATAATGACAAACAGTCTAAGCCAGAGGAAAGCTATAGCCTGTAGAATGGCATTCATATTCCTTAAACAGCTGCCACATCAAAGCGTCAGGTTCTTCCTATTTATGTTTGTGAGCTCTAATTATCCTTAATATACCTTGGTCCTATCATTTCTCACTGCTCTTACGAAGAAAATGCATGCAGTTAATGAGATTTTCTCCATAGGAGCACTGTGATCATTTAATGAAAGAATGCCTACCACAGAGCCTGACAAAGAGTAGACCCTCTATAAGAAACAGTCAATACAGCAAAATGGCTAAGACAGTGGGCTGCGTAATCAGCTTACCTCTACTCCTTAATGCTGTGTGACTTTGGCTAAGTCACTCAACCTCTCTGAACCTCAGCCTTCTCACAGGTATAAATGTGGCCAATAATACTACTACCTATATCATGAAGTTCCTATGAATCCAATTGGATAATGCACGCAAGCACTTAGCATGATTTAGTAAGCCATCAATAAATAGTAGCTTTCAGCTGTATCTTGCCTCCTCCCCAGGAAAGCAGAATTGCAATAAGTGTTCTAGTGAGAAGAGAAATCAGTGTCTGCTTTTCATCCACTGCATTTATATAGACACCAGGCTTTTTTGCGAAAAGTGTACTAGTTTATCATCTGAACAGAAAGAGAGCAAACCATGGGATTTGGGAGCTCAGAGAGAACATTAGCTGAAATCTAGCTCGATCTGGCCAAGTTCAGAGATAAGATAGAGGTTCATCAAAGAAAATCCACTTCCCGATGCTGCAAAGCTTATTTAAGGCAAACCCAAGAGCAGATTCCAACCTCTCGTTTATAATCCCATGCTCGTTCAACTATAAGAAAATGGACACATTTTTGGAGGTCGGTTCCATACCTTCTCATGTGTTAGAAATTCTAAAATAAATCGCTAGTCACATTGTTCCCAAATGTCTGTGATTATATTAATTTAAATAAACTATGACTCAGTTTTTTAAAATTCAAGTAAAAGGGACTTTATATGCTACTAAACTCATGTTTCCAAATTATTTAAAATGGGTTAAGATAAAAATACCAATACTCTCATTGAGTTAAGGTTTTTAAGATTAAATGAGTTTTATAAAACCACTCAATAAATTCAGAAAGCAATGAACAATGATTAAAATAAGGATCATCAACAAAAACTTTGAAAAATAAAGTAAGGATATTAAAATTGAGTCAGGGGTGCTTTCTGCCTTCAGGGAGATCCTATCTGCCAATTCCCTGACAGGAGAGATCACAGAAGGGCTTCTCTAGCAGCTGTATCTTCAGCTGTATCACCTGGGAGCTAATTGTTTAAACTGAATATGCCGAGTATGCTCATTTATTGGGTAACTATTGATCAAAACTTCCTTTACTCCAGGCATGGTGGTAGGAGTGGGAACTGAAATAATAAAATAAAATAGGGTCCCTGTCTTCAAGAATCTTTGGGTGCAACAGGAGAAGCAGACAAATGATAAAGAGGCTGCAATCCAGGATAATGGATATCAGTAGTTAACGCTTAGGATAATCAAAATCAACAGTTAACATTTGTGAAACATGTGCCCAGCACTATTCTAAACACTTTCAAATTGTTTCACAAAACCCTCTCAGAGGGCTGCTTTGATTAGCTTCAGAAAACTGAGGCCAGGAATCTGCCCAAGGCCACCGAGCCAAAAAGCAGGACTCAAACCTCAGTCAGCTGAGCCCACGTTCCATCTGTAAGTGACAGTTGCTCCATGAGTGATTGACGGGGAGCATATAACATGCAACGGCACCCCCAGGAGAGGCTCCTGACACAGGCTTAGTGGATCAGTGCCCATTTCCTAGAGGGCCCCTGAGCCTTGAAACCTGAGGTGAATTGGGATCGTGCTGGTTGGAGGAGGGTAAGAAACACCTTTCAAGTAGGCAAGTGAGTGAAAGAGGACTCGCCTTCCCAGTGTCCTCAGGATTGTATGTGGCCTTCAACTCCCTTCTTGCTTTGGCCCAGTCTCAACTCTTTACCTCTATCTACTCATAGGCTTCTGAAAAGTTAAATGAAAAGTTTAACATTTTTCAGTTTCTTTAAAGGACCAAGTTTGCTTCCCTTGCTGGGTCTCAGGGCATGCCACTCTTCTGCCTAGATTGCAGCACTGCTCCTCGGTAATGCTTAGTCATTCTGCAGGTCTCAGCTTAGATAGTTTCCTTTAGGGAATCTTCCATGAGTTCTCTCCAGGCCCTCCCCAGAGTGGCTTTAGGGTCCCTACTATGCACTATGCACTCCTATTGCCCCCCTCTATTTTTGTCATCACGGTAGTAAGTATGCTAATAAATCCACCTTCAAACATCTGTCTTCTCTATGAGACTCCATAACCTCCATTAGCAAGGTTTGTTTTATTCATCACTGTATTCCCACAGCGTGGCACAATGCCAGGCACACAGTAGGTACTCAATAATTATTTGTAGAATGAATGAAAAGATCTAAGTGTATGGAGTAACATCCCCATCTTGTGGCCTTTTGGAAGACGCCACGTAAAGTCTTAATCCCCTGCTGCATTTTCAATACCGAAAGCACAGGTGGACTTTCAAGATCCTTACTCCATGCACTGGATAACAGTAAAATAAAAATAAGACCCAATCTCCAAGTTCAATGTTTCCTGCTTAGTTAACACAAAGCAGGAGAAATAGTTGGAAGGGAATCAACCTGAATATATGGCTCTAAACAGAAGTGAGTCACTTAAACCAGACAAGCCAGTTGCCTTGTCCACTTCCATTACAGAGCAAAGGATTTTATTTAGGTTTACCATCTGGAAGGACATTTTCCAGGTATATATTTCCTCATGGACTGAATCATTCTCAGTTGGATTTACAGCCTACTTCCAATCATAGAGCTCAGATGGAAGGAGAAAGCAGATAGTTTGGAGAAGAACCCACCTAGTGGCCGGGCACAGTGGCTCAGGCCTTTAATCCCAGAACTTCGGGAGGCCAAGGTGGGTGGATCACCCAAGGTCAGAAGTTCAAGACTAGCTTGGCCAATGTGGCAAAACCCTGTTTCCAATAAAAATACAAAAAATTAGCCAGGCATGGTGGCGCATGTCTGTAATTCCAGCTACTCAGGAGGCTGAGGCAGGAGAACCACTGGAACCTGGAAGGTGGAGCTTGCAGTTAGCCGAGATTGCACCACTGCACTCCAGACTGGATGACAGTGAGACTCTGTACCAAAAAAAAAGCACAAAGCAGGCCGAGCGTGGCGGCTCACGCCTGTAATCCCAGCACTTTGGGAGGCCGAGGCGAGCGGATCACGAGGTCAGGAGATCGAGACCACCCTGGCTAACACAGTGAAACCCCGTCTCTACTAAAACTACAAAAAATTAGCCAGGCGTGGTGGCGGGCGGGCGCCTGTAGTCCCAGCTACTCGGGAGGCTGAGGCAGGAGAATGGCCTGAACCCAGGAGGCGGAACTTGCAGTGAGCTGAGATCACACCACTGCACTCCAGCCTGGATGACAGAGCAAGACTCTGTCTCAAAAAAAAAAAAAAAAAAAAAAAAAAAAGCACAAAGCTAGTGAGTGGCATTTCTGGCCCAATGTCCCCATCACGCTGCCTCTGCTGTCACAGTTGGGTTTGTTAGTAATTGAGCTATGATTAGTGTGTGGTAGAATAGAATGATGGCATGTTGTTGTTTAGCTCATTTCGTTATGGACTAATCATAATTAGCATGCAACTTCTCTCTTTATGTGAGGTCCAGAAGAGGATGATGGCGCATAAAGTTATTCCCAAAGTGGGATGCTTTGAAAATGTTGCAGAGAAAGAGCAATAACATTAAAGTTTTATAGAGAGATTAGAATTAGAGTGAAAATTTTTATATACAAAAGCATTAAATTTTGACAGGCAAGTCGATTCATCCCCCAAATAATAATCTACAACTTCAGAATCTTAGACTTTTTAAAGAAGAAAGATGCTTAAAGGAAGACTAACTCTGATTAAAATGAATAAACATTTTTACAGGACTTTGACCTCCTCAAAGTAATTATTTCAGGCAATTACCAGAGCATTTCCTGTGAGCCATGAACTAAGCACATCACATAGACTATCCTATTTACCATCACCAACAACAAGGGCCTGGTAAGTAGGTGTTTTCACACCCATCTTAAAGATGAGGAGATGGAGCAAAAGAGGGTGAAGGGTCTTGTTCAAAGTCTCATCGTGAGTAAACAGTGGACCCAAGATTCAAGGCCAGAGTCTAGAGTGCTTGCTTTCATGTCCCTTTGCAAAACCAAAAGTTAAACATGCCCTCTCTCTGTCAGTTTGTTACCCTAAAATGTTTTAAAGATGTATCAGAGTTATGACCTCACTTCTCAGACACTCCATGGATGTCTTTGCTGTCCTTTTGCCCAACAGAAATTTCTGGTATAAGAATAAGGCACAGTGAAGTCAAAATAGCAGAGTATTTGGAGTTGAAAAACAAGCGCTTTGGAATAGTTTAATCTTCCACTCTATCAGGTCACTTAATCTTCCTCAAACTTTTTCTAAATCTGTAAAATGGGTGCAACATCTATTTCACACAGTTGTTGAATTTCATGAAATAATATCTTTAAAAAGCCCTGGGACATGAGGGTTGCTCAAACATTTGTTGGTTCCGACTCAATGATTGTCTCTGGACTCCACAACCCCCTCTAAAATTGGCACCCCCCACTCCACTCCATTGCATATAAGAAGCCTGGAGGTGTAGAGTTGGTCACTGAGACACTGGATTGATACAATAAATTTCTTTGCTAATATTTGAAACATTCTCGAGGATCCTATAAGTTCAGAGAAATCTTTTCCCTCAATTTTGTCTCCTAAACAAACCAAATTTAGCCCCTTCTAGTCACAGGCCTAGGTTGTTTAGCCCAGCTTTAAAAGTTAATTGGCTCTTTAAGTCATCACTGAATGTAGAGGAAACATACAAGCCCAAATGAAAACATTCTTCATTTATTTTTCAGATAGACGTAATCACCAATGATTCACTCATTCATTTAACACCCTGCAAACATTCAAACATTGATTGAGTGCCTACTATGTATTTTTGGGGGGTATTTTTGGTTTTTTTCTTTTCTTTTTTAGAGGTAATTTTGCTCTTGTTGCCCAGCCTGGAGTACAGTGGTGCCATCTCAGCTCACCGCAACCTCCACCTCCCGGGTTCAAGCGATTCTCCAGCCTCAGCCTCCTGAGTAGCTGGAATTACAGGCATGCGCCACCACACCCGGCTACTTCTGTATTTTCAGTAGAGACGGGGTTTCTCCATGTTGATCAGGCTGGTCTCAAACTCCTGACCTCAGGTGATCCGCCCGCCTCGGCCTCCTAAAGTGCTGGGATTACAGGCGTGAGCCACTGCACCCGGCCGTCTATTTTTAATAAAATATAATGCCAAGTGTTCAGAATATTTGGAGATTGGTAAAGTTCATATAAGTTGTAAATATTTTTACTCCCTCTTTCAATCATTTCCCAAGAATTAAATTCCAAGAGCGATGAGTTTGCACTGTCTGTGAATAGCACAGACGTGTCTGAACGCTCCACGCTGGCGACCTTCCAACACTAATCAGGCCTTCTCCCCTCCAGTGCCTTTGGTAATGGGCATTTCTCTTTCCAATTCAGCCACTTCCATCATATTTAAGATTGTGAATAAGTTTTCATTACCACACACTCTGCCTTTTGTCACAGCCCAGAGACAAGAAGTCGAACAAACAAGTAGATATTAGGCAAGTGTTCTCTTCTCTCTTGCCACAAGGATAAAACAAAAAAATTGAAGAAACAAATGCAACCTCCTGTCTGAACCTTAATAAAAGAATTAAGAACCAAAGGACTTTGAAATACTATTATAAACACTGAGTACTACTAAATACTACTTGGTACAAGCAAGTATGCTTTAAGAACTCTAACTGAACCACAGTCTCTAACTGAACCAAAATCTTAAGTGTTTTGCTTTTACTAATCTGTAAAATAGTGGGGATACTGGCCCTCCTGCTCATCCAGAGGTCAGGGAGACTGAGTAGCAAAGGTGCTGTGCCAAGTGAAGAGAATGGCCCCAATGTTACATAAATGTTACTACATGCTTTAGTCTCCAGAAATCTCTTCTGCCTTCTATATTGTTTGTTTTCAGAGAATGGGAGAGGCAATAATGCAAGGTAGAGGGATGTGGCGAGCAGAATAATGGCCTCCAAACATGTCCACGTCTTGCTCCCTGAAACCCGTGAATATGTTGCCCTACATGATGAGAGGAACTGCGCAGATGTGCTTAAATGAAGCATCTGGAGGTGGGAGATTATCCCGGATTAGCTGGCTGTGGCCGACGTCATCACAAGGGTAGATGGAAGAGGGCAGCAGGAGGGCCAGAGTCAGGAGGTGGGATGATAAAAGCAAGAAGTTGGAGGGATATGAGGAAGGGATCATTAACCAACAATTGCACAAGACCTCTGGAAGCTGGAAAAGGCACAGACACGGATTCTTCCCTGAAGCCTCGGGGAGCAACCAGCCCTGCTGTCACCTTGACTTTAGCCCATTGAGAATGATGGCAGACTCTGAGCTCCAGAACAGTAAAAGGATAAATGTGAGTTGTTTTGAGCCACTTGATCCATGGTTATTTGTTATGGCAGCTATGTAAAACTAATAGAAGTACAAAGCTTTGTTTTCTAGTTACAAAGACCAAAGGACTAAGAATCAGAACACTTTGGTTCCAATTTTGTCTCTGACATTACTAGGTGTGTCATCTTAAATGAGTCACACTGCCTCTCTGGGCCTCGATTTACCATATACCAGAAAGTTCCACCTTCTAACTCTGAGGGTCTACAGGGGACACAGTGTGAAATGCACAGAGACTTAAATCAATATCCTCCTTGTCCTCCTGATGATATTCTCAATTTTAATTTATATTCTTCCTCCCCTATTATACCTCAAGCAATGATAAAGCCAGATAATAAATTCCAGACATTGGTACTGAAGACATAGAGGCATATAAAATGCATTTATAAATCCTGGGATCTGTTTGACTAGTATGCAAGATGTTTTGGGGGAAAAAAAAATGGTGCTACCTTAGGTAGTTTTATTTTAGAGAAAGACCTTAGTTCTGGCCAGACATATGGGCCGGCTGTTCCACTGCACCCACTGAGTGTTTATCTTCTCCACTCCTGTGCAATAATTTTAATAAAAGCCCTGCAGCAGCCCTCACCCCAGGTGGCGAGCCAGCCCCACCTGTCTCTCTTCCTGACAGACTGTTGAACATGGATGCCTTCCAGAGACGAAAAGTCATTATTCTGCCTTCTCAACCTTTCTGGTTTTGCTCCAGGTAGCTGTTGCAAAACGTGGTATATTTAGAAACATGATGTCAGCTATTTCTTATTTTGCCATCATTGAGATGTCATATGACTTGAATTTTCCAACAAAATAGATCACTTTTCACACCCATCTCCATTCTGTATACACAAGAGAAAATTAAATGGATTAAAGGGATCCCGCCAATTCATGTTTCATTTCTTCTGAATAAACAAGCCCACCCAGGTACCTGGCACTAGAATTGAGCTGAAGACAGCCAGGCAATGCTTTGCCCTTCACCAGTTCCATGCAAATGATTTTTTATGAGGCTGAGCTGTTCATTGCTTTCAATCTGTCAGATTTTATGAGGATTTTCACCAAAATCAAAACAGAATCCAAAATATTCTGAGCACACATTTAAGAACTAGATTCTAGGTACTTAGCAACTCTGACAGTAGCTCACTCATGGTATTTTGTCCATTTGACCAAGGATTGCTCGTTCCCTTTGTGGAACCACCAAACGAGGATAAGGGAGCTAGACTGGTAGACTTCTTTCTCCGAGACTTGTAGAGGGTCAGGTGTTTTACACAGACCATCTTGCTGAACTTGCCCAGCCTCTGAAGGCTTAAGTAATCCAATGGAGGCCTTCTAGGATATGCCTTGAAGTTAAGAAGGTGACAGACCTTATTTTAACCTATTAAGACACCGGATATATGCTGGGAAAAGATTAACGCTCGCAACGTGCAAAGGCCTGAATAATGAAGTCCTTGTCCCTCCCCACTTTCCCTGCAGGATTTGAAGCATTCACTTCTCCCTCCCCTGGACTTCCCAGGCCAGTCCCATCCAGTAGCCAAACTAGATGAGGAAAAGAAAGGCAAAGAACTCACACTAGAGGTGAGACAGAAGGGAGAACTTTGGGAACAGATGGCACAAGAAACATTCCACAATACCTTTCTTTGCAGATAAACATTAATCTTCCTGAAAAGGATTTTACTTTCTACTGATAGAAGTCATTCCATTTTTATATTTTTAAGTTTGTTCCGTGAAAAAAAGCAGTTGAGTAAACAAAACAACAATCATGTCCCCTCACCCCACAAAAAAAAAGTCTGCACAGTTTTATATACATCTCTCAATTTTGTGTGGTTCCCTGTCCCTAGACAGAAATCAAATGTTATCCATGAATCAGTCTTGTAAAGGTCAAGGCTCTTGGTTACAAGCAATGGAGACCAAATGTCACTAACTTAATGAAGCAGAAAAAGCATTTGCTGAAAGGATATTGTGTCGTTAACTCAATCAGCAAAAAGGCTAGAGAATCAGGCTGAGAAAATGGGTAGGACCAGAGTAGAGTGAACAGCAGGGAACCAGAAACATTTTGTCAGGAAGCCACCTCTGGTGACCACCACTGCTGACAGTAAGAACTCAGTGTCACCACCACCAGACACCTCCTGTTCTTGCCTCCAGGATTTTGACACCAGCCACTGCCCTTGCTGGATTCCACATTTATTTTCAACCTAGCACCCAGAAGCATTTCTCAGCTGGCTTTGTATCACTGGAACATTTGAATATTTAAGCCTAGGCAATGGACACATATTCCAGGAGCAGGGGTCACAGGAAGGGAGTGTCTGGCCTTTCTGTTACCTGTGGAGGGTCTTGACTAATAAGTCATCCAGGTTCTTGACATTTTGAACAAAGAATTGGACAAAATTCACAAACGAAGCAACAAAACAATGAAACAACAAAAGCACAGAGCTACTGAAATGAAAGTAGACTTCCCTACACTCCACAGAGTGGGAGCGGGCTCCAGCAGGCCACTCAAGAGCACTGGTTACAGAATTTTCTGGGATTTAAATACCCTTTAGAGGTTTCCCACTGGTTACTTAGTTACCCTATGCAAATGAAGGAATGGCCCACAGACAGTCTGATTAGTTGGGAGAGGTGACCAATCAGAGGCTGAAGTGAAGTTACAAAGTTACAAGTGAAGACTTGCCCAAGACCAGCCTGATTGGTTGCAGGAGGGGACCAATCAAAGGTGCTTTCCATTTTTCATCTGTGAGGCAGTGCAAAGTCAGTAGCCTCTTATCCCTTTATAACTTGGGTGTGAGGAGGTAGGGTTTTCCTTTTGATTCAGTTCTAGGAAGTCAGTGTGTATCAGCCTTAGATTCCCTGCCTCCAAGACCCTATTCTCCTGCCTCAATTTCAGCTTCTGTAATGGGAAGTGAGGCCTCCCTTCCACCAAGACTCACATGTTAAAGGTCTCTGCACAAATAGAAGGGAAGGGTGGTGGACCTTGACTTTCCAAACAATAGCTGATGTCCTGCACAGGTCCAGTTATCTTCATACCTGAGTATTCTTCACTTAAAAACACTTACGCCTCGTATGATGCAATATTCCTTAAACAATCAAGACATTTTCAAGCTCTCCCCAGCAAAGGAAGGCAACCCTAAGCCTTGTCAGTTACTGCTTCCGGCTCAAAGTCCAAGAGCTCTGAGCGATGTTATTTTCCTCTCTATTTATGTTAGATTCCACCTTAATATTCTGTAGCCAGTGGCCTGAAATATAAAGTTAACCAACAAAACTTATTTTTTAAATGGCATAGTTGGGAGTAAGGAAAGACAAAGAAAATTAGTCAAAATATACCAATGTATACATGACGTGGTAAAGAAGGAAATATGAGTCCTGGGGTTGTAGCTGATAGTTGTGATTCCTTCCCGCTACTGTACAATCCATTTTCCTTTCATCTTCAGCCAGCGTAGTAACTGGTGTGGGGTCTTCAGCTCACGGGTGACACAAACCTTCCTTCCCATCTGGGAGATGCAGCCCTGGTGGGTCTGGCCTATAGGGGGTAGCTGTAGTTTTTCATTAATTTTTACCACTTGATAAAGTAATAATAGGATGTTGCCCAGGGAATCATCTATACCCATCTCTTTTGGGTAGTGAGGCCCTATTTCCTCCTGACAGTCAGAATCAATCATCCCATGATTCTTATTTTCCCCTCTTCTCTCAGAAGCATGAGTGGCTTAAAATGATTAAGCTTACTTTCCAATTCTTCTGAAAACTGTTAGTACATCCTCTGGAAGAAACATTTCTCTTTGAGGTACTAAAATGACTAACAGAATCACAGGGAGAGAAAGCAAACTTTATAGATGGGTCATTAGTTTTACTAGGTAGAGAATCAACTCCCACTTCCAATTCATTATTCCTGGACATGCACATCTCTGAGTTTGGAAGATAGAGTACCGTATTTCAGTTGACAGTTTACAGTATATTCTGTATTTTGTAAAATCAGGTACTGGCACTATTATTACATATTCCATTGTCCATTGCACTATTCTATAAAGCTAACTGCTTCTAGTGATGGGGATGGGATGAGATCAGGGAACTCCAAGAGTATTAGCATTGCCTTGTTTCTTTTATTGCACTTAAACTTCCAGTTGGCTCTTCCTACTGTAACAGTCCTTCTTTCATGGGTCAGGAAACTTATGAAGATATTTGCCAATTACTCAGGAAATCTATTCCAATTGTACAGAATATGCACACTTATGTATACATATATAATATTTATAAGAACAACTAACCATGTTCAAAAACATGATTATTTACCCTGTTTACCCTAAACTGGACCCTAATTATTACCTAGCTTTTTAAATACCTATTCCTCCTGGTAGGCCTTAGTGGAATTTCAGAAATTAGTCTAGATCAGAGCCATTGGAAAATTTTCCCTTGGGATATTTAGGTATTTCCTTTTGCCCAGGGTCCAGTTACCATGGTAAATCACTACCAAGGCGGTTTTTAAGGAAAAACTAGTAGGCCTATAAAGAGTATCCCCTTGCGACTTTCTATCGGGCCTTTTCTGAGGGGGCTCAGACCCGCCTTCACTCAAGGGGCTGCAGCTTTTTGATGTGGCTCAGGGCTGAGAATTGTATGAGGCACAATGACTCTCCATTACAAAAGCTCAAGTCAGGACTCTTTGCAATACCTAGAGATGGTTTTATTTCTTATTTGAATTCATTAAGAAAGCTATAGTGAGCTTCGAATCAAAGAACTCATGATCAATTATCCACCTCCAAACCGTATGGATCACATCCTTCCAGCTGACCATGAAGGTGAGCACACCACGTTACCTCTCCCAAGTAACTGCTGTTACTTGCTTGGGTCTCTGGGTGCGTCCCATTGAGTTTATGAGATGATTGCCCCGGCAGCACTTCCCACTGGCATCTCTGACTGCAGAAAAAAACCTCTGGACCACATCTCAAAGGTGCTCACCTCATCAATATATTTCTCAAAGCCTTGGTGAAGACAGTTCCTTCTAAGACCTCTTGGAGGATGTAGTTATGGGAACCACACTTGATTAGCCAATCAAGAACTACTGTCTCTGCTAGACACAGTCTATGGTACACCGAGTTTTGTTTGGTTTTGTTTTTTTGAGATGGAGTCTCATGACTGTCCCCTCCAAATCTCACTTTGAAATGGGATCCCCAATGTTAGAGGTGGGCCTAGTGGGAGGGGGTGTTTCGGTTAGGAAGGCTGATCCCTTAGGAAGGTCTTGGTGCTGTCCTCGGAGTAATGAATGATTTGTCATTCTATGAGTTCACAGGAGAGCTGTTTGTTTAAAGGAGCCTGGCACCTCCTCCCTCGTTCTCTCACTCCCTCTTTCACAATGTGATACTGCAGGTCCCCCATTGCCTTCTACCATGAGTGGAAGCTTCCTGAGACCCTCACCAGAAGCCAAGCAGATGATGGTGCCATACTTGCACGGTCTGCAGAACCATAAGCCAAAATAAACCTCTTCTTATAAACTACCCAGTCTTCAGTATTCCTTTATAGCAGTGCAAATGGACTAATACACTAAGTCAGAGAGAGGAGGGGGCAGAAATGACAAAAACTTCTGGATAGATGTTTGGGAGACTGAGAGTAGAGGAAATCTGTGCCCTATGCCCAGTAGAACTCTGAAAATTGGCAAGATCCCAAGGTTCTCAACCTCACATACAAAGAACAAAGAGTACTTATACAGCAGGGCAGTGACAAATGTGGAACAAGGGACTCAGTGGTCTCATGGAAAGCCTGTGTATCCATGCAGTATCAAGCAAGAGAATGATGTCATTGTACCAGGGAGCAGCCAACCACATGGACAGCATGGACAGCCTCTGTACAGAGAGAATTCTTCTGGTTGGAACCAGGAAGACACAGCAATTACCTGGGTAAAATGACTCAAGACTGATGGGAATGAGAATGGCTCAGCTGACGCAGGTGTGGTTAAATGACACAGACCCACAGAACATATGGCTCCACTCAGAACCTGAATGTTGCAAAGCCATGCTGCCTTCTCCCAAACACCCTCTGTCCTCCCATAAATGCAACCTAGGCAGGGTGGGGAAGAGCGCTACGTGCATAAAGATGAACTGTCTGTTACCTAGCAGTGAGGACCCCAAACAGAAATTAAACCGAGAGACAGGAATAATAGAAACAGTGTTTTCTTAACTGCCTGATTTTGCACATGAGATTCATATCTGCATATGTGCGTTGTGTATATAAGTATGTATTGTTTTCATTCATTACATTACTGATGCAGATACAACTATTGTGATGAAAAACAGTCTTATCAGTTAAAAGCACTTTGTGACTGGAAGGAACATCATTCCAAAGACTGTACTTCTAGGTATAAAATCATGCTAACCAACTAACCAGCAAAACAGACGCACACATTCTCTGTGGGAAACACTATACGTAAGGACCTCCAGAAAATTATTTTCACAACTTCTCTTAGAAACGCATGTAAGAATTAATTTATCATAAATAATAGAATCTGACAGCATTGGGAGGCAATTTGTAAAATCCACTCTACGATGAAACAGTGCAGCTGGAAACTTGGGAAATGGACTAAATAAGATGGCCTTAGAGGTGACTCCAAAACAGCAACCCTCATTATATTTTTAGATCCTGATTTTCCTACTCCTTGTATAATTTGGGAACATTTAAATTGGCAACTGCAGAAAGCAATCAGATCAAAATACTTGAAAATTTAACACACCGCTATAGAAGATATGCTTTTCAATATGTATATTAAGATATATGAATATATCAAAATATAGAATGTCAAAAATACATGAATATGTAATACATACATTTTATATTTATATGTATATTTTAACCTATAACGTGTCTCACTTTTAAAATATTTTGATATGTGTGTGTATGAATCACTGGGAAACATACTGATTTACATAAAGTCATTGACAAAAGCAGCTTATTAATGTAGAAAACCAGCAGAAAATAGATGAACATATCTAATTATAAAGGATGGGAAGCATTAAAGGAAAAAGCTGCATAAAGACATCGAAGCTGAGTCAAGTCACAGGAAATCTCTAAGTGTTTTCTTCAAAAATAACTGTTAAATATATTTCATTGCAATTATACTTCACAACATGTTCATTCTCTGTCCCTATGGGATTCCATTTTGCATAGAACCTAAATAAAGTATCTGACAAAATAAAAAAAAACAACAACAACAACTTTGCTGAGATTGGATTTAATTACCAGACCTAATTCTTCAGTATGGCACTCAGCCAAATAACTGGGAGAAAATGCTGACTGGGCTAGAGACCTAAGCGACTTAGCTAAGTGGAAGGGAAAACATTTTTGATTAATTGAAAGGACAAACGCTTCATCTTAAAATATCTAAAGGTGAGACGCAGAGAATTAAATAAACCTATAACGCTGTTCAACAGCATTTTTTCTGATAATCCTGTGAATTACCATGTCATCTGAAATTGCAAGAAGCATAGTTTCACAGGCAACTTTCTACACCTGAAGTAAAATTTAATGTTTTTAGAGCTTCCAGAATAGGTATTTCTATTGCTCATAAAAACAATTTCTTACATTTTCAGGGTTATTTTAATGCAAAGGGTATTCTGCAGTAAATGCCTGTAATTGGTTGCAGTACTTTGGTATGGCACATAACATACCAAAGTGTTGGTACAAAATTGTTAAGTGAAAAATCATTTTGGGAGCCTCTAAGTGGAGGTGTGTGTGTTCTCACAGGTTGAACTACCTCCTTACCATTGAAGTGCAGTGATTGTACATGTTCTTTCAAACACAAAAATGGGATCATTTTTCCCTTCCCCCTCCCCTTTTTTTTTAGATGGAGTTTTACTTTTGTCGCCTAGGCTGAAATGAAGTGGCATGATCTCAGCTCCCTGCAAACTCCACCTCCTGGGTTCAAGCGATTCTCCTGCCTCGGCCTCATGAATAGCTGGGATTACAGGTGCCCACCACTTCACCCAGCTAATTTTTGTACTTTTAGTAGAGATGGGGTTTCACCATGTTGGCCAGGCTGGTCTCGAACTCCTGACCTCAGGTGATCCACCCGCCTCGGCCTCCCAAAGTGCTGGGATTACAGGCATGGGCCACTGCACCCAGCCTTCCTTTTCAAAGTCATCCTGCAATCAGCAACAATTAATATGCTTGTAAAATACAGAGATCACTTTACTGATATTAATTCAACACGACATTAAAATCAAGTTTATCACCAATGCTCTAAGAAATCTTGAAATTGACATGCAGCCTCTATTTTTATACTTTAAAATAATCTTTTTCTCCTTAGTATTTTTTAAGGACAATGACATGAAGCTTTAACTAATATATTTCACTTTTATGCCCATATACTTTAAAATGTTATGTGATCTGTTAAAATACGTTTCTCAGGTGGGCATAGTGGCTCTCACCTGTAGTCTCCGATACTCGGGAGGCTGAGGCGGGAGGATCACTTAAACCCAGTAGTCCCAGCCTGCAATGAGCTACGATCATACCACTGCACTCCAGCCTGGGTAACAGAGCAAGACACAGTAAAAAATTATATTTAATATGTTTCTTAAGTAATGAAAGAGGGGGAAAAAAAAGGATTTGACTACTTTAAGACATCTCTGTGGGACTTGCTGGATTTATGAAAATGAACTAACCAGGCGGAAGTTATTTAAAGGGACATGAATTGGCGGTTGCCAAAGTAACCTCCCCTGATTGGAGGAAAATCATGACAGGGAATCATGCTGCAGACAAATATAACACGACTCATTTCCCTTTCTTCTCTCCTTGCCCTGGCCTGCAGGGAAAGAACAAGGAGTTTCTCTCTCCTCACAGCTGCCTGGGACATATGCGGAGTCGATTGTCACGTTAAGAAGCCGAGGGATAAGCAAAAACACATCCAAAGCTGGCAGCCAAAAGGAAGAGGAGTCTGGGGTCCAAGTCATAGGATGCACACTGGAGGCAACTGGGAATGCCTCCTCTGTAGAGGGGAAGGGCAAGTAAGGAGCATTACAGTCACTGATTCAATCATCTGGAGCAGTCAAAGGCAGATGTCTTTAAATGTGTTTGTGCAGTCATGGAGGGCAAATTTTACCCCTCCAAGCAAGTGAGTGTGTGGTGGCCAAAAGCCTCCATCCTCCTCCTTCCCTTGGTTTGCCTGAGTCCTCATTTTGCTACTTAAGGTTTCTCTCCTGGTTTTTTCCTTCTCAAAAAAAAAAAAAAAAATGCAACACACTTAGTCTCCACCAGCTGCCAAAACAAAATGCCACAGGCGGAGTGGCTTAAACAACAGAAACATATTTTTCTCACAGTTCTGGAGGCTACAAGTCCAAGATCCAAGTGACTGCAGGGTTGGCTTTTCCTGAGGCCTGTCCCCTTGGCTTGCAGACGACCACCTTCAAGCTGTGTTCTCACATGGTCTTTCATCTATGCATGCCCCTGGTGTCTCTTCCTCGTCTTATAAGGACACCAGTCCTGTTGGATGAGGGCCACACCCTTATGACATCATTCAACCTTAATTACCTCCTGAAAGGCCCTATCTCCAAATATAGTCATATTCATATTGGTGGTTAGGGCTTCAACATACGAATGTGGAGGTTAGGGGGACCCAATTCAGTCCATAACATGCCCAGACAGAAGTGAGTTATTTATCCACCATTATGTATGGGATGGCAACTTTATTTTTTATTTCAAACTGTAAATATATGCACACACACATATATATGTGCATCCTAATAATGCTTTATTATAAAAATAACTCATGTTCCTCAGATGGAAAATTTAGAAAACAAAAAATAGGAATTATCCATAGTCTGCTACCCAATCACTGCTAAAATTATGCTCCTTTTCCTCATGACTTTTCTGAGTATATTTCTAAACTTGTCATTTCTAAACATAGTTACTTTTGTGTACTGTTGTCTTCACTCGTTAAAATATAAATGTTTTGATATTATTTACCATCCTTCAAAATATTTAATGACTTTATAGTTGTCATCATAATGTTATAGGTAGGCTTCATTATCGGGCATTTAGATTATCAATTGTCTCTACTACAAGTATGTTGGGGTAGTTTGTTATTAACTAATGCATTTATTATCCCTCAAAATTCTTGTTTTGCCTCACAATTCTCTTTTAAGCCTTTAGATGTTGCTTTGGGGAAAAGATGATACACAGATTTAGAGTTCATGCTCAGCTTCGGAGTTTTATAACGGAATTTTGACTCTCACAGCAAACATGAAGTAAAGGTCATTTCTGAGTCTCAAAAGCCTAACTTTTGAGTATCAAATAAAATCATGGTGTATTTGTGGCATTTCGTTTATACCAGGAACAATAAATTTGAAAGCATGTGAAAACAGTCAACATAGTTCATCCAAAGTCCCAGAAGTCAGGGAGAGAAGGATGCTGTGGCCACATACGACTGAGTGTGCATTCAGTATTTGAGGATGTGTATATTGTACGTTGTGAATGGAGTTTCACATTCAACGACTGTGATGCTACAGCTGAAAGGAAAACAGCGGTCCAAGAAACAGAATTAGAAAAATAATTTTGGGGATAAATTCTTTCTCTAATCTTTTATAGCATACCATGTTCATTTCCACTTAAATAGACAGATAAATATCTCATTTTTCCAAGAATAGAACAGAGATAGCTAATTGTCTATCTCAATATTTATTTTCCACTTTTTCTCTAACAAAAAAAATAATAATAATCAGTGCAATCACATGTCCCACTCTTCTCCAACCACAGCTATGACCATGGGACCAAATTCTTGCCATTGAGAAATAACTAAAAGTGTATCAGGTGACTCTAGGAAATCTTTTTAAAAGTTTCCATCCTGGAACATGAACATGATATCTGGGGCTTCAGCTGACATCTCAGAACATGAGGACAAGTTCATGCTCCTGGGCTTGTGCAGTGAAGAGTGGGAAGGGGCCTGGTTACCAACAATTTTGCCAAGTTGCCAGACTAGCCCCAGAATTGCTTTCACCTGAGGAAAATGCAATTCTGTCATGTTTAATCTATTGTTATTCTTTAATATGGGTTTTTCTGTTATATGCAGCCAAACCTAACCCTACCAAATATGGTGTGGTACCTGCTGATTTGGAATAGCTGAGAGCTAAGTATTCTCAAGCTACAGTAGGGGACCAAGACATAAAACAGAGAACTGTGAAAATAAAAAGAAATGGAGAAGTCATTTGGCCAAGTGGCTCTATTTTGTAAACTTGATAAAATCTCTCTGGATTAAGGCTGGACATCCATAAAATAATGTCCACATCTCAGCTTCCAGGATGGTTATGATCTGGTTCCTTCTGCTCCATCCTTATTTCACAATATAGAAATTATCCTCAGGAACTGTCAACTCATGTTAGTATCTTAATAAAACATGAACATCATTTCCCCATGTGTTAATTATGTGCCGGTCCCTCTGTTAAAAATACACTTTCTCTGCTTAGCCATTTTGCTCAAAAATTCCCTTTTTGATGAAAGCTGTCTACCTCCAAACTCCCAGACAGGCTGATCATTTTCTCTTCATGCTGTCTTTAAGATTTATATATTTTTATATTATTGGACTTAAACGTGTAAATAAAGTCAGCATCTAACGCAATGTTATGTATTTCTATATTCCTAGTACCCAGAACAGAAATATACAGTTAAGTGCTGAACAACTGTTTGTTGAATGGAATCACGTATCACATTCGGAAATGAAGGACACTGAAAAGGTTACCACACTGGGTTTTAACAGAGCAAAGAGAGCCAAGATTTATATCAAACGTTCAAACAAAAGAGGAAAAAATAAAGCAAAAATATTAATTTCAGTGTTAGCCCCATTAACACTCCCCAGTTTTTCATCTTCTTAATTCATTGGGCTTAAACATGAAGCCTATGGTCAGCCAGAGATGCTGACTGCCTCGGGAGAGCGCTGCTCCCATCTCCAGGAGACCACACCCTGCACTGTGCTCTAGGGCTTTGTGTTTCCTTGAGGTTCCAAGGGCAGGCAGCTTAAATGTCATCCCCAAAAGAATCTGCAGTGAGTCAGAACCATACATTCCATATGTCAGCTTTGAGTCCATTCTGTAGGAAGAGCTGAAAATGTATCCCCTATTCTATTTTCTGTCCAAAATTATGTCCAGGCATACTGTCTAATGTAGCATGTCAGAGATTCTGCAATGAGATTGGATGCTATCTTGAAGATATTTCAATAACCAAACATCCATAAAGAGATGCCTCTTATTTGAAGACAATTTCCTTGCTATTATTAAATTCCAAGGAAGAAATTTATATCCAAAGATTAGATTGCTTTACAGGTTTAAGTTCAAAGACATGAAAATCTAAAAGAACTAAAGTTTGAAATAAAATTCTCTTGCCTGTATATTGAAGTTCAAAGTACAAAGTCCACTTACAAAACAAATACCCTTCCCCTTCACATCGTCTTTTCCGCAGGCTTAGTTGGCAGGACTTGCTGTCTGGGTAGAGTTGAGGTTCCTCCAGTAACCACCTGTCTCTCTCTGGAATGGGTCTGGAGCTTCCAAAGCCTCTCAAGTCATAGTTATTCAATGCCCAGTCTCTCAGGAGCCTTACTTTTAAAGAATCAACACAGCTAACAGGACTCACAAAATTACCACACCCCTTTGTCACACCACACTCACCCAATTTAGAAAGCCAGTCTCCTGCGCACAGGTCAATTATTCCAGGCAAAATTGCATTTCCAGAACCAGAGCTACCATGACCCCAGTAATCCTGGTATCTGAGAGAAAAGGAAAATCTTTCTGGAGTCAATCTCAACAGGACGTCTCTCATTCAAGACCAACTGTCTGTATTCCATGACTTGCTTACTTAAGCCCAGTGGAAAAATATTCCCCCAAGAATAAGTTTATTTTGTATTTACCATCTACAATTACATTTCCATATCAGTTTTTTAACCTTTATTTTAAGTTCAGGTATACAGGTGCAGGTTTGTTACATAGGTAAACATGTATCTTGGGTGTTTGTTGTACAGATTATTTCATCATCCAGGTATTAAGCCTAATATCCATTAGTTATTTTTCCTGATCCTCTTCCTTCTCCCACCCTCCACCTTCTGGTGTCTGCTGTTTACCTCTCTGTGTCCATCTGTTCTCTTTATTTAACTCCCATTTATAAATAAGAACATGTGGTATTTAGTTTTCTGTTCCTGAATTAGTCTGCTAAAGAAAATGGTTTCCTGCTCCATCCAAGTTGCTGCAAACTGTTTCACTTCCTTACACCATATACAAAAACCAACTCAAGATGGATTAAGATTAAAATGTAAAACCCAAAGCTATAAAAACCCTGGAAGACAACCTAGGAAATGCCATTCTGGACATAGGAATGGGCAAGGATCTCACGGCAAAGATGCTAAAAGCAATTGCAACAAAGGTAAAAATTGACAACTGGGATCTAATTAAACTAAAGAGTTTCTGCACAGCAAAAGAAACTATCAACAAACTAAACAGATAACCTAGAGAATGGTAGAACATTTTTGCAAACTATGCATCTGACAGAGGTCTAATATCCAGCATCTATAAAGAACTTAAACAAATTTACAAGAAAAAAACAAGCTCATTAAAAATGGGCAAAGGACATGAACAGACGCTTTTCAAAGGAAGACACATCAACAGCCAACAAGCATATGAAAAAAAGTTCAGCATCACTGATCATGAGAGAAATGCAAATCAAAACCACAATGAGATACCATCTCACACCACTCAAAATGGCTACTGTTAAACAATCAAAAAATAACCGGTGCTGGCAAGGTTGCAGAGGAAAGGGAATGCTTATACATGCTGGTGGGAGTGTAAATTATTTCAACCACTGTGGAATGCAGTGTGGCAATTCCTCAAAGACCTAAAAACAGAACTATCCTTCCACCAAGCAAATCCCATTACTGGTATATACTCAAAGGATTATAAATCGTTCTATCATAAAGATACACACACATAAGTTCACTGCAGCACTATTCACAATAGCAAAGACATGGAATCAACCTAAATGCCCATCAATGACAGACTGGGTAAAGAAAATAAGGCACATAGACACCGTTTCTTTACATTTCCATTTTTGTGGAAAAAAATCCATCTATGTTTCTTGTGTGCCTGCTCAGAGCATTAAGAAATATAAAATCAGATCAACTTAGAAAATAATACTGAAAGTTTATTGTGCATACTAAGAACAGTTCTCAAACTGGGAGACCTCAAACTGAAAGAAGTAAGAAGCCTCGAGTATAGCAGCCACAGTGCAGATTATAAAGCACAAAAGAGGAGTATTTTAACCTTTTTTTCTTTTTTTTAATCTTGCTTGTTGTATATTGCCATCCCTTTTAGGGAAGTACAGTTGTTTAAGCTCATTTGTCTCTAGTTGATTGTTTTGATTTCAACTAAACCATGCTCATAAAGCTTATGTTCTGTGTTTCGGTCATGATCAGAGCTAGCATTAAGGGGAAATCAGGATTACTTTAAGTTTTGACTACATAGTTACAGGCAGTTGGCCCTAGGGTATATCTAAACTATTGCCTTGGTTCTTCCACCTTCTTTAATAGTATCATTTGAGGCATTTCTGTCTCCTTGCAAATTTGAAATAGACACCTGAAATAGCAGCAGCCAGTTCCCAAAATCACTGTGGGTTCTTTCTTCCCTTCGAGCATATCCAGAACCTCTATTTCCATTTTTCCCATAGAATCTTGGGTTTTTAAGTCCCTGATGGTGCCCTAAATTCAGTCTCTAATCCAAGCCACACGTGCACCATATCTCAGGGGCAGCCATTCTTAGTCCTGTGTCACAGGGGCTATTTCCACCGTCCGTAGCTATGGAATTACTTGGGACATGAAACCCATCTGCTAGGAAAGACTTCTCCTTCGTTCATAATTTGTCTTAGCTGAAGAATCATCACTAACAGATCCCTGCACTAAAGCAATTTTGTTGCTTCTGAAATTAAATTTCTGATGCACTGGTATTTAATTTCCCTGTGCTAGTCCCCAACCCCTTTCAGGAAGGCTACTTGAGTTTCTTAACAATTTAGTCTACTTCTTAAACTGGTCCTTTGTCTTCTCTAGTCTGTGTAAGAGCTAATGCTGCCTGCTGGAACTGAGTGGCTCCCTTCCATTTATTTTGTCTTTGCTTTCTGTCCCAGGCAGTTATTTTTATAACTACTCTGGATTCATCTGTGAGGTCTACCATAGTAACAGAGAAGAAATAACAAGCCCTCTGTTCACTGTTCAAATTTTGTCTACTCTACTCTCGATGACATGGATAATCTCCCCACGAGATTCTTCCATCAGACAGTTAACAAAAACCTGAACTTGGTCTCTGACTGTCACATCTATATTTCTTCATATCTTTCTACTGCCTTCCATTAAGATCCTAAATTCATAAATTCATCAACTAAGGTCAATAAGTTCTCTCAGAGTAAATGCAATGCTTGTATCTCCACTGTGATGACTGCATAACATGGAAACTCACATAAGAAATACTTTGAATATCTCTTATGCATTTTCTAAGTCTGTCCAGAGTTGTATAACTCCTTGGTACAGCTGTTCCAGTCTTTAAGTAGTAGTTCCCCAGCTGCTCCAAGTGAGGTCCTGTGGGTTTAGAAAGTCACCTCTCAGTGACTTGGGTTTTCTTGGGGTTATCATCCTAGACTTCTCTCTCTTAGAGTTCCTTAGGTTCCACACACCTTATGCTCTAGTAACAACAAACATCTTTCCCTCTTTAAAAGCAGAATTTGAGTACCTTTTTCTGCCCCTTGTATGTTCATCTAACTCCATCTTCGAGGTACCTCTCTCCCTGTACTTTTTCTTAAAGTGAATAAATAATCTTTAGGTTCCATACACCATCTATGATCTAGTAACAACAAACATACCTTTCCCTCTTTAAAAGCAGTTAGAATTTGGGTACCTTTTTCTGCGCCTTATATGTTGGTCTAACTCCATCTTCAAGGTACCTTTCTCCCTGTACTCTTTCTTAAAGTGAATAATCTATTCCTCCAGCTTATCCTGCCTACGTTCCTTTATTAATCTTCCTCTGTTTCTGGATTTAATGGAATTGAAGTACCATCTTTTAACTGCTCTATTTTTTTTCTTGTTTTCTTGAGCAAATGAGATAATTGGAGGCAACTAGTTCCAGGCACAGAACAGTTTGGTATCCTTGTGTTTGGGTTTCTAATAATGTTATTTAGCTGATTTTCTGTCTCAAGGGGATAGCAATTTCTTTCTAATAAGAGCCCACATCTCTTATTTCCTAATTAAGTCTAATGCACATCTATGGTGAAATCACAATTTGGGTCTCAGCTAGCAAGTCAGGGTTAGAACTTAAGATATTAATGTATTCGGAGCCAATTCGGGATTCTTTAATGGGAGAGGGAGTCTTAAAAGTCTGTGGAAATGCCACATGAAAGGTTTGCAGGTGCCTTCACAGGCGTCCTTGATCCTGAAAGAGGTCTTCTCTTGAATCTGGAATACCCAATCTTGATTATCTAGTTGGTGTTTATACTAACCATGTATACCTAGAGCCCCTCTAGTGCTCTGTTACACATGCAGAGCTAGTTGCCTTTCAGTTTAAAAGTGGCAAATATTCTTCTGATCACCAAGGTTTAAAATGCCTGTAAAACTCTTCTCTGCAATGGAATCTTGTCTCAATTTAGGACAACGATGGTCTGCACATTAAGCTAAAGCAGCCTCTACCTGAAGCACCCAACACAGCTAAACGACTGTCTTATTTTCTCACATGAGTTGCGTAAGTCATAGGTTGCAGTCACCTGCCAAGCTTAAAATTCCTCATGACAGCCAGAGCATTCTTCCCAGGCTACAGGCTACAGAAGTTCAAAGCCAAATGCAAACATGTAAAAAATCTGTTTGGCCTAAAATAAGTCTCTATTTATAAACTATTATAAGTCTCTATAAATGACTCTAAGTCTCTATAAACTATTATACTCAATACACTTATTCCCGAAAGTCCAAGACCCACATTTGTAGGCCTTGGATGCAAAAAAACTTTCTCCTTCCAAACTTTTAATTATTTCTCAATGTTCCTGGTGAATATACCAAATTTTGAGGTTTCTGAGGATTACTCCCCAATACATGGCACCATTATTCTATACTCTGCTTAGAACAAGTTGAGATCAACAAACCAAGTTCAGTGGCAAACCAAAATATAACCTGCTACTGATATAAATCATGTTTTAGGTGGGGGAAGTGCTAGATTTTAGGCCTCCTTACAGGCAAGAAGCCTGACTACTTACACATAGGCTCATTCCCAACAGAAAAACAGTTGGAGCCACATCAAGTAGGTTCACTTGCTCTTCTCAAATCTGACAATTAAATAAGATACTCCATCTCTCTAAGAGTTGGATGAATAAAGACAGGCCTGCAGTAATACTATTGAAGCTTACTTCCAGGAAAGAAAGATTAAAGTGGTAAACAGTTATTCCTGGATGACAATAACTTACAAATAGTTAAAATCTTTGCTTATTGGTTTTTATATTGAAAGTAACTTGTCAAGATACTTGTGCAATTCTGATAGTGCAATACTCTCAAAATTAGTTTTCAATACCAATGTTGCACCTCAGTTTAATAGATATCATTCGTGGAATATCAGTGTTTCACAATATCAATGTCAATTCATTTTTATAAATTTTGATATCCAAAAGCCAATTGTTGAATTCCGTCTTCAACTTCACAGTTTAGGGAACGGATTCATACTGAGGTCTGTTGTTTAAATGTCTGGGTATTCTTTTCCCATAAGACTGCAGACCACATTATTCCCAGCCAAATAGTTTCCTTACAAGCCAACTGCAGAATATGTGTGAATTGGATCATGTGTGTGTGCAATGCTTTAAGAATGACCTTACACAAAAAATAGTCACTGTTTAGATGGGTTATACAGTTGACCCTGAACAACGTGGGTTTGAACTGCATGGGTCCATTTATATGTAGGTTTTATTTTGCCTCTGCCACCCCTGAGACAGCAAAGCCCACCCCTCCTCCTCCACAACCTGCTCAACACAAAGACAAAAAGGATGAAGACCTTTACACTTCTGCTTAGTAAATACATATTTTTAGATAGTAAATATATTTTTTCTTCCTCATGACCTTCTGAATAACCTTTTCTTTCCTCTGACTTTATGGTAAGAATGTAATATATATGACATACAAAATATGTGTTATCTGAGTATTTCTGCTGGTGGTAAGGCTCTGGTCAACATTAGTCTGTTAATAGTTAAGTTTGCGGGAGTCAAAAGTTATATGTTGATTTTCAAATGTGACAGGTTTGTGATCCAACCCCCGACATTGTTCAAGGGTCAACTATATTATAAACTAAGGAATTCAATATTTGTAAGGCAGGGGATGGGGGTAGAGAAAAATTAGTAGATTTCCCCTTGGATGACATGAACAATTCAAAAATCATTTGCATATATCTCTGTGTAACTACAGCAGACGCTTGTATTATGGACCCAAGTTATCAACAAAGCATTATGCTATCAAGCCATAAGAATCAATCTAGTTCATGATGTTAGTTTCTCATTCCATGGAGGGTTTTGGCTTGTTTTTCAAAGAAATTCATGCTGAATCAGGCAATTAGTAAATTTAAGTTTTATACCCTTCCAACTAAATTTATTTTGTGAGGAAAAAAATCCAAAATTAATATTAACTACCACAGAAGAATTGTCTTAGTCATGTTTTCTAATTTTGATCAATGTATATTAAGCTTATTGACTTTTCAAAATTAAAAAAGTTGTGATTCTCATGAGCATCAAGTTTTCAAATTCTTTATTAAAATTATCATTTACAAAACTAACTTAATTCAGTGTATTTTAAATATCTGCACTTTGATCATCATTAAAAACAACATAAAATGACAGATTGTCCTGTAAGTTAACTGTATTTTCAAAATAATACTTACATTTAGATATACCTAAGTCAATATATATTGTACTCACTCATTTATGAAACTGACATTTGCAAATTGTTCCGCTATTCGGACAATTTTTCATATAGTAAATATTAATTTTACAGGAACATAATTTATTTTAATCAATCTGAAATCAAACCCTGATTAAATTTTGATGTTTTGTCAGTGTATCAATTTAAAAAATCATCTTTCATATCTAATCATAACCTGTTGTATGATTTGTTTCATGATGTATTAAACTATATTTCTTCAAAATAGGTATATTTTATTATAAATTAAAAATATCCTTTACATCTGTAAAGAAATATGCATGCTCAATTTTTCTTGAACCATATAACCCTCTCTTACCTCTCATTTTACACCAATTTTGATAAAAGGGTTGGTTATAAGAAAGTTTATTTTTCTCATCTCCATATTTTAAAAACAAACAAAAAACTATGTAAAATAATAGCTAAAGTTGGTGAGATATGGAAAATGCATACCTATGTAAAAAAGATAGCCACTCCTCAATTTAAATTAGTAACATAAAGATCAAATCTGATTTTTTAAGAAAATCAAGAAATTTATGTTTTTGAAGGATGTTTCTATTTTTAAATATTGACAATTAATAATTGAAAACAATGTGTAAGCTAGCACTATGTAAATCAAAGAAAATACTTTATAAGCCTTGAGTTTGCAGACAAATGTTAACATGTAATTTATATTCTCAACCCAGGAGCCAGTTGATTGTTGAAACAGAAACCTGATCACATCATAACTCTAATACTTTTTTGTTTGCTTGTTTTTTTAGAGACGGAGTATTACTCTGTAGCCCAGGCTGGAGTGCAGTGGCACAATCTCGGCTCACTGAAACCTCTGCCACCCAGTTCAAGTGATTCTCTTGCCTCAGCCTCCTGAATAGCTGAGATGACAGACACACTCCACCACTCGCAGCTAATTTTTTGCATTTTTAGTAGAAACGGGGCTTCACCATGTTGGCCAGGCTGGTCTCAAACTCCTGAACTCAACTGATCTGCCAGCCTCGGCCTTCTTTGGGATTACAGGAGTGAGCCACTGCGTCTGGCCTACTCTAATACTCTCTAGTGGCATCCTTTCTCACTTGAAAAAAAAAAAATCACTGCAATTGTCCCACAAGGCTCTATATCAATGCTGGCTGGAGAAGGGTTAGACCAGCTCACAAGAGCTGACTGTTAAATTTTCAGGAATTTTTGAGAGCTGGTTGACCTTACATTGCTAGCTTGAAATTGGCCATGGTGAGAGTGTTTACAGCAGAAAAATTGGCAAACACTACAGATCAGGACCTTTTATTATTGATCTTTTTTCCCCAGAGAGCCAGCTGCTAAACATTCACTAGAAAACCAGTACCCTACGTGATATATCCCACCTTACCTCTACATTAGCTCAATGTTCTCACGTCATCTTTTGCCACTTTCCCAGTTGCCCAACCTACTCCACTGGCATATTCCTTCCTGCCACGGGTCTTGCATATACTGTTTAGTCTGCCTGGACTATGTAAATTACTATGTAACACATTCTATGTAAAACAACAAACCAAAATTCTCCACCTCCACAGCACACATGACATACAATATTTTATCAGTTTATCTATCTATCTAACATCCTGCATCATTCATCTCTTTGTGACAGAATGTAAACTCCACAAAGGAAACTGATGTCAGTTTTGTCCTGCTGTATCCCCAGTATCTTTAAAAAGTCATGGCAAACAGCAGGTACTCAATAAATATTTTTCTGAACAAATGAATGGATAGAAATTGTCCTTAGTGGTCTAAATCTAAATATTTACACTTGTATCTCTTTTTAATACAAATTACTTGCCAGGTTGAGTATGAAGAATTATAGATTTTTAAATGCACAAACAGCTATATTTTGAATGATACCCGTGCTTTGGGTTTAAATCTCTTATGCTCATCTGAGTATGCCTAACCATGAGTCCATCTAGTCTGCCTGTTATGGTTCATTTGATGGCAAGTATAGGTAGAGAAGAAAGCAACGTCCATCTATGAGGGATAAAGGCCAGAACTTGACAAGTGACAAAATGGAGACAGGGGTCAACTTACGCCAAAAGTTTACACCAGGTATCTAGAGGAAAAGTAGCACCCTGACACAAGCAATAAGCTAAGAGAAGCAGCCAGTTTAACAGATGCTGGTGAGTTTGTTTTAGATAAACGAAAATTAAAATGGCTGACGGTTGTATTAGGAAAAGCAGCTCATGTCTGGACATGGGAATCATCCGCACATGTACTCCTTCTGAACTCAAAACTGAGTTGTCTCATGAACAGAAGCAGAAAGGGGAAAGGAGCGTAGGAAAAGACAGATATTAAGCTGGTCATTGAATAAAGAAAATTAGGTAGAACTCCAGATAATCCCCACTGCTGTAGAACATGGAAAAGAATCAGAAAAGATGACATCGAGAAAGGAACAATGGGAAAGGTGTAGTTTGGGCTGGAAGAGATCAAAAGCTCGGTGTGGAACACATTCAGTTTGAGATGTCTCTGAAGTATCGGTGAACAAATGTCAGATAGGTGTTTAGATGTATAAGTGAAATTCAGACGAAGTTTGAGCTCATATACATGGAGTTATCAGCTAATAGATGGTATTTGAAGCCTTGGGCATGTATAAGGTCACCCAGGGAGAGAATCTTATGAGCAGCAGAGAGTCGAGAATAAAGTCATATTCCACATTTGATGGCTTGGTAAGAAAGCCTGTAAAGTGAGCAGCCGAAGATGTAGGTGAAAAAAATACAAGAGAGTATTTATCTCAGGGAAACCACAGGAAAAGGATATTCAAGAAAGGGCAGCACATATTGCTGAGGTCAATTAAAAAACTCACTGGATACAGAGCAAGAATTCGCTGGATAGAGATACACACATACATACATCCCTATCTTTTAGACTAAATTGTATTTTTGAAGTTATAAGAGGGAAAACCAGATTAAAACGGATTGTAAACTAAGAAAATGTAGGCAATATGAACAGAAAACACTTTAAAAATGTGTAGAGAGAGGGTGCAAGATGAGGATGTGAGGTATATGAATGTTTTTTTTTTCTAAAAAAAGAGATACTTGATCATATTTATAAAACAATGAGATAGAATTTCTGCTTCTGGTATGGCTGACAATCTTTCTGTAGATAACAACCATAAGCTTTGAACAAACTTATAAAAAGCAACTGCTGGAGGAGGAGTTGAAGCAAGAAGGCCAGATAGAACCCCCTAGAGATTATTTCCCTCCCCTACCGCAGGAACAAATTACTACCCACAAAAGAAAGCACCTTCGTAAGAACAAGAAATCAGATGAGTGATCATAGTACCTGGTTTTAACATTGTGTTAAAGAAAAAGGCAATGTAGAAGGTAGGAAAGACAGTCTTGAATTGCCTACGCACCCCTCTCTCATCCCCCATCAGCTGCAGCATGGTGCAGAGAGAATCTGTGTAGGCCGGTCACGGTGGCTCATGCCTATAATCCCAGCACTTTGGGAGGCCGAGGCAGGGGGATCACCTGAGGTCAGGAGTTCGACACAAGCTTGGCCAACATGGGGAAACCCTGTCTCTAATAAAAATACAAAAATCAGTCGGGTGTGGTGGCAGGTGTCTGTAATCCCAGCTACTTGGGAGGGGGAGGCAGGAGAATCACCTGAACCCGGGAGGCGGGGGTTGCAGTGAGCCAAGATCATGCCACTGCACTTCAGCGCCTGGGCAACAGGGTGAGACTCCGTCAAAAAAAAAAAAAAAAGAAAAAAGAGAGAGAGAGAATCTGCATTGCAACTCAGTGCTTCCTGTCGCAGCGGAGAGCAACACAGGGCAGAACCCACAGAGGGAGCATTTAGACTAGCCCTAGCCAGAGGGGAATTTTCTATCCCAGTGGTCAGAAACTGAGTTCCAGCTAGCACCATCATCATGGGCTAAAGCACTCTGGGGCTCTAAATAAACTTGAATGGCAGTCTAGGCCACAAGACTGCAATTCCTGGGCAAGCTCTGGTGCTGTACTATGCTTGGGTCAGCAGACTTGGGATACACAAGACCCAGTGAGACACCAGCCAGGGCAGTTAAGGGAGTCCTTGCATCACCCCTCCTCCAATCCCAGGCAGTACAAATTGCAGCTGCAGGAGAGACTCCTTCCTTCGGCTTGAGGGGAGGGGAGGGAAGAGTAAAGAGGACTTTGTCTTGCAACACGGAGACCTGCTCAGCCACAGCAGGAGAGCACACTTGGTAGAGTCCTGAGGGCCTCATTCCAGGCCCCAGCTTCTGGATGACCTTTGGAGACACACCCTGGGCCAGAAGGGAACTCGCTGCCTTGAAGGGAAGAACCCAGCTCTGGCAGAATTCATCTGCTGACTAAACAGCCCTTGGGCCTTGAAAAGCATCAGTTGTACCCAGGTAGTATTTGCTATATGTCTTGGGTGAGACTCAGAGATGGTCTGGTTTCAGTTCTGACATAGCACAGTCCCAGTGGTGGTGGCCATAGGGGTGCTTGTATCACCTCTCCCCAGCTCCAGGCAACTCAGCATGGAGACAGACAGAAACTCCATTTGTTTGGAGAAAAGGGAAGAGAACAAGAGTCTCTGCTTAGTAATCTAGGGAATTCTCTTGTATCTTACCCAAGACCACCAAGGCAGTATCTCTATGAGTCTGCAAGAGTCACAGCTTTACTGGGGTGCCCCCTACTACAGGGTGCCCCCTAATGCATATATGGCTACAGTAACCACAGACTTAGATCACAAAACTCAATTCTCTCTGAACACTCGGAATGCCTTTCCAAGAAGGACAGGTACAAACAAGCCCACACAATAAATACCTAACTCTTCAATGTCCATACATCTATGAACATCCACAAGCATCAGGGTCACCCAGGAAACATGACCTCCTCACCAAACAAACTATATGAAGTATCAGTGATCAATTCAGGAGTGACAGAGATATGTGACCTTTCAGACAGAGAATTCCAAATAGCTGTCTTGAGGAAGCATAATGAAATTCAACGTAACATAGAGAAGCAAGTCAGAGTACTATTAGATAAATGTAACAAAGGCATTGAAATAATTTTTAAAAATCAAGCAGAAATTCTGGAGCTGAAAAATTCAATTGGCATACTAATGAATGCATCAGAGTCCTTTAATAACATAATTGATCGAAAAGAATTAATGAGCTTGATGACAAGCTATTTGAAAATATACAGGCAGAGGAGACAAAAGAAAAAAGAATAAAAAAGAACAAAGCATGCCTACAAGATCTAGAAAATATCTTCAAGAGGGCATATCTAAGAGTTACTGGCCTTAAAGAAAAGGTAGAGAGAGATATAGAGGTAGAAAGTTTAGTCAAATGGATAGTAACAGAGAACTTCCCTAGAGAAAGATATCAATATTCAAGTTCAAGAAAATTATAGAACACTAAGATTTAACCCAAATAAGACTATCTCAAGGCATCTAATAATCAAACTCCCAAAGGTCATGGATAAAGGATCATAAAAGCAGCAACAGAAAAGAAACAAACAACATACAATGGGGGTCCAATATGTCTTGCAGCAGATTTTGCTATGGAAATCTAACAGGCAGGAGAGAGTGGCATGGAAGTGCTGAAGGAAAATATATTTTATCCTAGACTTATATCCTGTGAAAATATCCTTCAAACATTTAAGGAGAAATATAGACTTTCCCAGATAAACAAAAGCTAAGGAATTTCATCAACACCAGGCCTATCATACAAGTAATGCCAAAGGGATTTCTTCTCTCTGAAAGAAAAAAACGTTAATGAGAAACAAGAAATCATCTGAAGGTACAAGACTCACTGGCAATAGCAAGTACATAGACAAACACAGAAGATTCTAACACTGTAATTGTGCTGTGTAAACAAACTATCCATATCTTGAAAAGAAAGACTAAAAGATGAAACTATCAAAAATAATAACAACAACAACTTTTCAGAACATAGACAGTATAATAAGATATAAACAGAAATAACCAAAAGTCAAAAAGCAGAAGGGGGGAAGTTAAACTGTAGAATTTTTATTAGTTTTCTCTGTTAGTTTTTGAAATTAGTGTTAAATTGTCATCAGTTTAAAATAATGAGTTATATTATTTGCAAACCTGATAGCAACCTCAAATAAAAAAATCCTACAACAGATACACAAACAAGAAAAAGCAAGACATTGAGACATACCACTGAGAAAATCTGGCGAGCAGGCAAGCAAGGAGGGAAGGAAGGTCACAAAACAACCAGAAAACAAATAATAAAATGGTAGTAGAAAAAACAACTGTTGGAGAGAGAAGAACAGCAGAAACTGGAAGGGAGTCAACAATTGGAAGGTGGGCAGAGCACTAGAGTTTTTAATTTTTTAGGGCATTTAGCCTGGGGGCAGGTCACAGTCATCACTAATATGGGCAGCTAAAATTCTTATGAAAACTTTACTGTCTTATTGGATTAAAGAACCAGAAAACTAGGGGGCAGCCACTGCTGCTAGAAAATGATAGGGGCAATCCTTTAAAAGAGAGAACAAGAGAGCTTGAACCCTAATTCTGCATATACGTTCTACTGTAATGTCTAAAGCTCAGACCATTCATAACCACTGGATGCTATTCACAATTACTCAACAAGGAAGTAGAAAAACATGATTAATTATCAAAAGAAAAAGATAATCAACATAGAACAACCCCAACAAGATGGGAAGCTTAAGAAGGAAGACGGGCGGCTTCTCTACTGTATTACAAGAATATAGGTTGCATATAAATGTAGATACAGTAACAGGATGCATACAAATGAGGATATGGTAACATAGGATGCATACGGATTTGGTTTTGGTAGCTAACAAGAAGGTAAAGTTATTCACTCTAAATTAAGTTTTGAAAAAGGCATTGTGGAGACTTGATCAGAGAAACATATGTCTGTTGGGCAATGCTGACAGCCCATTTCTTGGTTGGTAGCTGTGAATTTATTAGAGTGGCACCCATGATCAGCTGGATCCAGTTTCTCATCTGCAAAACAAGATCGTAATGTCTAGTTCAAAGAGTGTTAGGAGAATTAAATGAGAGAATGCCTGTGAAGAATCTAGCATAGTGCATCACATAAAGGGACTTAATGTTATTCTGGAAAAACTGTGCCAAGTTCTTTCCACGCCTACAGCTAGTAATTATTTTGCACAGCTGCTCTTCAGGAAGTTGCTTAAGTTTCTGGGGCTGCTATATTAAAGAGAAGGTAACTTCAGTGGGCAATCAGCTAATTAAACCACTGCAAAAGGCGCACAAGCTACTAAGCCACAAAGGTACCATATAGTGTTTGTAAATTGGCATTAGGCTGCAATTTAGATAGGAGCTGAGGTTTGTGGAGACCACTATTTTTGCAAAGCTACAGAAAGGAAAGTAATTTATTGTAAGTCTTGTACACTATAATCAAACAGAGAACATCTTGTGATAATGCTCCAAATTTCCACAGAAATTGTAAACAGGGAAAAAAAAAACAGGAGCAAATCACTAAAGAAATCTGTTAATCAATTTGAAAAATATGAGACGATTATGTTTTACTTGGGAACAAAGTACAAAGAAAATTGCTGCCAACAGTTGAGGTTTTTTTTTGTTTTGTTTTTTACTTTTTAAGGAATGTGTTTCGTGATTGAGAGTGCTATAATTTAAAAAAAAACTACTGTACTATTACTCAATTCTGATAAATTTGAGAGTGTAAAACAGCACTTAAAACCACAAGTTTCTGTTGTGATGTATATTGCACAACTACAAACCCCATGAACAAAATTTTAACTTATGTTATAAAACATAAAATCATAGATTTTTAAAGAATGGTATGAAACAGTGATTCACGCATGGAAACCAGGGCCTTAGGTTAGAATCCTAACTTCAAGACTTATACTGCCACTGACTGATAATGGGGCTTACCTTCCCACTGTACAACTAGAAAACTGGACAAAATACATAAAGCAACCAATGAGGTCAACTCTACCATCACTCTGGCTTTCTGCCTGGAGGAAAGTGGCTGCGGGGTGGGAAAGAAAAACCTTCCTTCCCACCCTACATTTGGCTGCAGGATAGGAAGGAAAAACCCAGATAGAGAACTGTGATAACACTGAGTTGAGGAAAAGGAGCAGAATTCAGAGAGGCTGAGGTGGCTGCCTATGTTGGGCAGAGATCTGGAAAGCAGAGCGTTACCCAGAAAAGCACTCCTACGTCACGGCCGCCTTGTATCTCTGGTCCATTACTAATGGGCAAGTAGCAGATACAGTCTGGATCCACTGGACGAAGACGGTTCACATCTTAGATGGGATGGAGTAGGATGGTGGAAGATTAGATTGTATTTCCTTATTCAGAATGGCATGCAATTTAACACTTAAAAATTATTTCTGGATTTTTCCTTTTTCTTTGTTTTTCCTGAGACAGGCTCTTGCTCTGTGGCCCAAGCTGGGGTGCAGTGGCAGGATCATAGCCAACTGCAGCTTCAACTTCCTAGATTCAAATAATCCTCCCAACTCAGCCCCGCTAGCAGCTGGGCCCACAAGCACATGCCACTACACTCAGCTAATTTTCTATTTTGTTTATTGTAGAGACAGGGTCTTATTATGTTGCCCAGGTCATCTCGGGCTCCTGGGCTAAGCAATTCTCCTGCCTCAGCCTCCCTAAGTGGCTGGAATTACAGGCATGGCCGCCACACCTGGCTACATATTTTCAAACTGCAGTTGACCACAGGTAACTAAAACCATGGATAAAATAAAAACTGTAAGCTGAATAATTTCCAGAGTTCCCACAAGGCTGGAAGATGTTTGAGTTCTGGTGACCCAGAATGGTTACACCTCAATGATCTCCAGGGCATGCAGCAGAGACCCCAGAAATATCATGCCCCTATTGTAAAGTTAAATTAGGACTAAAGATGACTCCAGGCCGACTCCAACAAAGTTTACAAACAAGCATGAAAAAGAACAAGCTGATAATCAAATACAGTTGACCCTTGAACAATACAAGAGTTAAAGGCATAGCAGTCAAAAACTCCTGTATAACTTTTGACTCCCCCAAAATGTAATTACCAATAGTCTATTGTTGACTGGAAGCCTTACCAATAACATAAAGTCAACTCATTTTATGTCTTATATACTGTGTTGTTACAAGCTACAGAAAATATTGAATGACATGGAAGAGAAATTACACCTACAGTACTGTACTGATACTTCAAGATGAATACACTGTCTGTAATGGAGGGCAACTACAGCTTTAGACCTCCATCTGTAAAGGTACTTTACAAGCAATTTAACTGTTTCTTACGTCATGACTTTTCTCTGCTTCTTGAGCACTTCCAGCACCACCACCAGTAACCTCTGTATGGGTCTCATGGTGTTATTCAAGGCTTATGTTAGTGCACTATACATAGTGAGAGATACTTCAGAACAGCAAGAGATCACTTTTATTGCCATATGCAATTTACTGGAGAGATGAACTGCTCACTCAGAGATATTAGTACTACATGGCATTTTAAATGAATACTCATAACACTTAAGCTCACTGCAATAGCAACAGGAGGTGGCTACAAAAGTATGACAGCAGCATAGTATGAACTGTAATTTTATGCAGTTATGATTTAGTGCTGCACTCCCCAACCTTTCTGGCACCAGGGACCAGTTTTGTGGAAGACGGTTTATCCATGGACCCCAGGTTGGGTTGGGGAGGAGAGGAGGATGAAACTGTTCCATCTCAGATTATCAGGCATTAGAGTCTCACAAGGAGGCACAAGGTAAGTCCCTCACATGTACAGCTCACAACAAAAGTTCCCACTCCTATGAGAATCTAATGCCGCCGCTCATCTGACAGGTGGTAGAGCTCAGGTGGTAACAGTCTCTGGTGCTCACTGGTCGCTCATCTCCTGCTGTGTGGCCCCAGTTCCTAACAGGCCATGGGGGGCACAGGACCCCCGAATTTTACATTTGTTTACATTTCTCTTGACTATGAATGGTACCATGTATGGTCTAAGTTTGCAAAAGTTTTGATAAATTTTAACTTTTTATAATAGATTTGTATATATTTTACCATAGTAAATGACGAAACAGACTAGTAGCTATACATATTTTAGGCATTTATGATGTACCTTTTTAAAAATTTAAAAAATGTTCCTAGGTTATGTGTTTTTCTATGAGTATTTTCAAATTAAGTCTCAAAAAATTTGGTTATTGAAAAAAAATCTACATATAAATGGACACACACAGTTCAGACTTGTGTAGTTCAAGGATCAACTGTAATTGTCTGCCAAGACAAAGTCCAACAGTTTAAGAAAAAAAAAACAAACAGAATTCAGACACTTGATAATGTAACATGACAATGTAATAATAAAAGAGCCAGAATCCAATCCAAATTAATGCACATACAAAAAGGCAAGAAATCTGACCCGCAACCACAAAAATATCAGTCAACAGAAACAGATCCAGAAATGATAGATATAATAAGCAGACAGACTCCAAAAGAGCTATTATAAATATGTTCAAAAGATTTGAAGAGAAACATAAAAACAACGAGAAATATAAAAAAGCAGCAAATCAAACTGCCAGAGCTGAAAACTTGAAGGAAACGATTCAAACTGTAGAACAGTGAGAAAAAAGCTAGGAAAAAAGAGAGAGATTCTGTGACTTATGTAACACTAGCAAATAGAGATGTAATTAGTCTTAGAGGAGGGGGTAGAAAAATTAATAAAATACATAAGCTCATAAATCAAGGAGTGCAACAAACTCAAAGTAGTGTAAAGCAAGATAAACACACACACACACAAATCGCACCAAGACACATCTTACTCAAACTGCTGGAAACTAGTCATAAAGAGAAGTTGGAAATCTTACAAGCAGCCATAGTAGTAAATAAAATAAAAAATAAGACTACAGATCTCTCTTCAAAAACAATACAACCCAGAAGACAAAATACAGACAGGGAAGAAAAACTGTCAAACTACAGTATTTCATCTGTACTTTGTATTTTGAAACCATCTGTATTCTGTCCATTGAAAATGCTTTCCAAAAGGAACGCAAAACAAAGACATTTTTAAGCCAAAAAACTCTAAGATAATTCGCCAGCAGACCTGCTTTACAAGAAATGACAAACTTTTTTGGGCTTTAAAATAAATGATGCCAGACTGAAATTTGAATCTACAAAAGCAATGAAGAAATGAATCAGTGGATGGCTACTTCTACTAACAGAAACAGGAAGATACTGGGTGATTTCCAACTGCAGTTAAGTACAGCAGTGAACAGAATCATCAAAAAAAGAAAAAAATTCGGTATACTCAAACTTGATTAAAGTCAAACAACAAACTGAAGAATGTCTATTATTTCAAAACTGATCAGCTGCAGATAAAAATGGCAGCAACATTATGACCCTCTATGCCTGGTGATACAACCATACACCTGTCACTTGGCCAGCAAAAATGTAGCTTTGTAAGTTTAGGGCTGGATGCAGCCAGAGCAGTGGACTTGATTCAGGTCAGGGCAAGGAAAACTCACTGCTTTACTGGACACAAATGGCAGACTTGGTTCAAAAAGGATGGGGAAAATCCATACAGTAGCTTTGCTAGCCCTAAGTTGCTAGGCCTAGTTCATGGCCATTGACAGACAAATCAGAAATTAAACTGAGAGATCCTAGAAGTGGAAGAACCATAGAGGGGTTAAGCTAAGCTCACACATATACCTGATGGATGGCTAAACAAGGAAATAAAAACCAAGGGGTACTGAGGACTGGTTGCAACCTTGAATGCATTCCTCATTCCACATGTAGTTCAGTTGCCTTGTAGTCTCATGATGTCTAAGTATAAACTCTGTTCACATCATTGGTTGGTCACTAAACTACACAGACAGAAAGATGAAGCCAGGCTAAAATAAAAGCAACTGAGCAGAAACATAAGTGACTACACAATGAGGTGGAGACAAATCACACAGCTGACACCTAAGCAATCCATGAAACAAAAAAAAGAAAAACCATCAAGAGGAAAAAATATCAGAAAAAGAAAAGAGAATCCTAAGTTGCTAAAATATATTATCTAAAACGTCAAGTTTTCAGTCAAAAATTACCAGACAGGGAAAAAAGAGAAAAGTTTAACAGTACACAGGAGAAAAATAGCCAAAAGAAACTGACTGAGTGGGGCCAGATGTTTAACAAATACTTCAAAGCAACTAACATAACTCATAATAATGATTCGAGAAATTCAACAAAGCCCAAGTAGGAGAAATACAAAGAAAACTACATGTAGACATATCATACGTTACTAAAAGCCAAAGAAAAAAGAAATACTGAAAACAGCAAAAGAAAATTGGCTCATCATGTAAAAGGAAACAACCTCAAGACTACTGGCTAACTTCTCATCAGAAACAATAGAAACCTGAAGGCAGCAGAATGACATATTCAAAGTGGTGGGGGTTTAAAACACCCAAATCAACCAAGAAGTCTATAAATGGTAAACCACATTCCAGAGAAACAAAAACTGAGAAACTTGTTAGCAGACATACGCTATAAGAAATACTCCTACCATGCAAACACTAATCAAAAGAAAGCTGGAGTGTCTACATAAATATTAGAAAAAGTAGATTTTCAAAGCAAGGAATATTACTAGAAATAAAAAAGGGCATTTCATACACATGATCTTAGCCAAAAGACGGAGAAGCAACTGGGCACTTCATAATGATAAAGGAGTCAATACATCAAGACATAACAATCCTAATATGCAAGTACCTAAGAACGATCTTCAAAATGCATGAAGTCCAAAAGAACTGAATTAGAAAATGCATAATTATGGAGGGAGATTCCAATATTTCTCTCAGTAAAAGACTAAAAAGAAAGACAGACAGAGGAGGTGTAAAAGTAGATTTGGAAAATCCCTAAGTACTTGGAAACTGAACAGCACAGTTCCAAGTAATCCACTGGGTTAAAAAAAAATCACAAGTGAAATTAGAAAAGTTTGAACTAAGTAGAAAGAAAACCTAAAATACCAACATTTGTAGGAGAATGTTAAAAAGCTTAATCAGTATTCAGAGTGAAATTTATAACTTTAAATGACATTAGAAAAGAATAGTCTAAAGTTAATTATCTAAATTTCCAAGTTCATAATCTAGAAAAATAAGTAGAGGGAAAAAGTAGAAGATAAAAAAGGTAATAAAATATAAACAGACAACAACATAGAAAGTCAATTACGTCAATACTATAGGAACAACAGGAATTCTCTTATATTGCTGGTAGAAGTGTAAAGTAATACAACTTCAGGAAAGTTTAGCAACTTAAAAGTTAAGGTTTACAATATTGTACGCCCAGTCATTGCACTCTTATGTAGTTACTCAAGACAAATAAAAACCTGTCCACAAAAAGACTTACACATAAGTATTCACAGCAACTTTATTCATAATAACCAAACCTGGAAACAAACCAAAGACCCATCAACAAGTGAATAGGGTTTAAAAGTATATACAAAAATAATGAACAATAAACATTAACTAGTGAAACATTCAACAATATGGATGAATCTCAATAATGAGAGAGAATGAAGTATTACACAAGAATGCTTACAGTATCTGATTCCATTAAATTCTTGAACTGGCATGACAAGATCAGTGATCATCTGGGCCAGGGTAGGGATGAACTGACTGCAAAGGGATATGGAGGGATACAGACGGTGACGGAATCTATACCTTGATTGGGATCGTAGTTTCACTGGTCAAAACTCAAACTGTACCCTTAAAATGGGTATATTTTATTTTATAAAATATACTTCATAGTAAAGGAATTGTTCGGAGTCTGTCACACAAATTTGCCAAGTAAACCCTTCGGTCTATGAACTGAAATATTTAATTAAAAAGGGCAGAACTAATGACAAAAAACAAAACCTGCTCAAAGAGTAATTACTACAGTAACATACCTTTCTCCAGAACTTCATTCTGAATTGTCTTCAAGAGTCTCAAGTACTTAAATTAATGAAAACTTCTTAGTACCAACCTAATACTAATCTGAACCACTGAAATAAAAGTTGGAAATCTGCAGCCTCAACAGAAATGGTATCTGCAATTTTGTCCATACCAAGAATTACGTTTCAGAATGAATTCTTACATTTCCTACAAAACTATAATTATTCACTGAGAGAAACTAGAATTAAATATAATGACCTGTCAAACAATTATGTTACCTGTGGCAGAAAATGGCCATCTGGATAAATGAATATAATCTTTGCTTTCTAATGTGTAAATCTCCTTTAGCAGGTGAGAGATTAGACGGAAAAGAATAGGAGGATCAACAATGAATACCTGAATAACAAATGTTTAAAGTAAATTAAAATCATTTTCTTAAGACTCTAAAGTCTCTAAGTTATGTACAAAACTACATACTTTTACAGTATAGGAGCAATTATTTAACTTAGAGGATGATTAATAGTTCACAGAGAAGTTATTACCAGAAAAACACAAATACAACATGATTAAGTACAGTTAATTTACCCACAGCTCTTAAATATAAGCTGTATGTAAATACTGATACTGAGAAATCCTTGCAAGAATCACTGATAGAAGTCAGAACATCATGCCTTCCAATCCATCCTCCATGAACTTCTTATAAAGTGCCATGAATTTGGCCACAAATGCTTCCAAGTGATAAATGGCTTTGCTACCCAGCTGTAGACGATGTTCATAATAAGCTGCCATTTGGGCCACCTCCCCTTTCAGTTGTCCATCACAATTATGTAACAGTTCTGAGAGAAGGCCCTAAAGAAAAATAATTAGTAGTTTAAAAATCATTAACAAAATAGCTAAGCATGCCTTATTTCTCCCATTCACAAAAAGATCAAAGTTAAACATACTCTCTTTTACATATGTGAGATCTTTAATTTTTTACGTGAATCAACAACCTTTATCCAAAAGCAAAAACTGTGGTACCTTTTCCATGATGTAAACATGTGGTGGGTATCAACCACATTCTAAATTCCAAATATTTAACTGCATAAGGTGCAAGAATATAAGTGTAAAGACACTTACTGCAGCACTATTTATACTAACAATAATAATTTGTAGGCAACCTAAAGTTCCACCAATGGAGGTCATGTTTCGAAAAAGTATGATACAGTCACACAACAGAAAACCATTTACCCACTAAACAGAACAAAGTAAATCTATACATATGGTCATGACACAAGATCCATACTAAAGGCAGAAAACCGAGCAGTTTTGTGAAACCACATATATACACATACTTGTTTTTACGTGAACAGAAAAGAGGTCTGTTAAAAGCGGTTACCTCTGTGAAAATGGAAGGGTGGACCTTCACTTTTCTCTTTGTAGCCCCACCCTCCATTATCATCACTGCATCTTGCTCTTTCCTTTATAGCACTCACAACATTCTGAAATGCTCTTACTCATTTGTTCTCCTTTTCACACCACTAGAATATAACTTCACTTTAGGCAGGCCCTCCCTTCTTTTCTTCAGCATTCCTCTATAGTGCCTGGCACAACAGAGGTTCAGTAAATATGTGCAATTAATGAGCTGGAGAGAAAGAGGTGATATCTTGATACTGCAAAAAGCCCTAAGATCACATACCCAGCGTCCAAATTTTATAGCTGTAAAAAGTTCAAGATGTGAAATTGGGTTACCTTCATTATTATCTCAGGAGGAATACAATGAGTTAGAAGCTCATACAGCCTTCCACGAACTTCAAGGAGTCTACATAAAACAAAATAATTGATCTTTTGTGAAGAAAATAAGGGGTAATTCTTCCAAGTTCCCACCGTATGGTTTTACTTTATGAATTAACAAATAATCCAATACAGAATTAACAACTTTATAAACTAACTTTATGAATTAACAAACAATCCAGTAAGAAATAACAGTTGTTTCTTAAACAGGTTATCACACTAGGATAAACACATAGAGGCTTCTCCTAACTTCAGTTCATTTTTCAAACAGAACATTTTCAGAACTCTTTTAAAATGAGACATCTATATATATTCGTATTTCATGAAAATACGAGATAGAAATTGAGACTTCATGAATAGCGAGGGTTGAGCTTATTCACACCATAGAATTTAACAAACTTTAATGACATGTCAAGTAATGTTTTTTTCTTTTCTCCAGATAGATACCTGAAACATCCAGAAAATGGTCATGAAAAGATTAAAAAGTCAACTACATAGGTGACAAAAGATAATACACGCATGAAATATAATATTATGCCACTGCCTAGACTGCACAGTAAAAAAGCAATGTGGCAGGGATACAGAGCTGTCCCTGTCATAAAAGCGGCGGCACAAAGGTTTACAGGTAAGCATGGAACCAGACTAAGTGAACAGGGAACATTCAAACCTCTGGGTCCTTCATTCTAGGCCCTTCTCATATTTTAGGGAGGGAAAGGGAAGAAGAGGGAAATGTACATACGACGTTTTAAAACAGAAAAAAAGAGAGAGAGAGAAAGTTCCAAATACACTTATCTCAAAGGGAAAAAACTTCTGAATTTTTACTAAAATAACAGTACAGATGTTCCATACCTCAGATAAAAAAGCAGAAGTCAATCCTAAAGACATCAGGAATATGAAGCCCTGGCACATTAAATCTTAAAAAAAGTGGGGGGAGAAAAAAAAGAACTAGCATTTTGGGGGTATCTGCTATGTGTAAGAATTGAAACAAATAATTTACCTCAGTACTTACTCTAGCTCATTTATTTCAGATGAAAAAACTAAGGACCAGATAGTTTAAGTAACTGATAAAACTGACCACAGCAAAGCATGATTTAACACAGATCTATCTGTCTTACTCCAAAGTCCACACCCTTTCCAATGTCTGTGAAAGTATTTAACACCTTAATTCTGTATTAGGTTCACTGCAATACACTATTAATTCCCCACAACAATGATGCTCTTTTACTGAAACAAACCTGAAGTCCAGAAAGGTCAGGCTTCCATCAAGACTCATATATTCGAGCCAGCATTTGAATTCAGTCCTGACTCAAAAGCCTGTGATTTCTCTGACATCCCAAGAATAACACTTGATTATTAAAGCATGAATAATAAGTGACATATGGTATGAAATTATTTTAATATATGCATATAGCTTATTTCTGAAAAGTTGAGTCACGATGTAGTTACCTACACAACTGAAGTAACCATACTGTGTGTAGTGCATACATGTTAACATGCATCTTTTGTTAGTCTTATTACTGTTTTACAAAATTAATATATTCTACATTTACCATGTCTGTGTCATTATTTCCTAATAGCTTACAAGTGAGTACAAACTCTCCTGTCAGAGAAACATGGGTATTCTAGAACTGTCTCTACTAATAACGGAATGTCCCTAAACAAGTTACTTGATCTCCGTAAATGTCAGCATCGTTTTTTGCTTTTTATCTAAAAAGTTAATATTTTTCTCATAGGTCTGTTTTTTCAATTAAATAACATGGTGTAAGAGCTGACACAATCATTCACGAAATATTAGCTGCTATTCAAATTAGAAAATTATGACTGTTCTAAGACAGATTAAGTGAAAAATCAAGACCACAAATATTCCAGCAAGACAAAGGAGTCAGAAATCAGAAGTAATCATTTGGAATTGTGCGGCCCACTGATCAGAAAGATACCAGACTTCCAGGACTTCTGGCCAGCCCCAGGGCTTTCGAGAATTGAGCAAAATTTCTTTTTATGCAACACAATGGAATCAATTCCTACAATTGTTAGTATGAACAGGAAACAGGAGCACCTCTTCTTGCACAAGTTCATTTATAACCTGCCAAAATGTGTTAGGAAAACCAGAAGAAATTTGTAACAACAGCTAGAAGAATTAAGCAAAGGAATAATGAAGTAGTTTTAAAAATGCATGTGTTAATTGAAAAACATTACAACATCAAGTACCTAAATCCCTTAAAAGTAGGTAAGTTCTACTACTACCAATCGTTCTTCTTTAATATCAGAACAAAAACAAGAAAGTCATCTTCAGTGCAGAAATCTTTTTATAAAAGGCCCCTAAGACATGCTTTATTTGAATTCTATCTCTTTAAAGGGTGAAGTCTCTTTATTGATAATCAATATTTAATAAAATAAAATGAACATTTTTTTCCTAAAGACGAAGTTTCTTTTCTCATGAGACTACTTACAATGTTTGGTACTTCCTGGAGAAAAATACCGATTTCTTCAACTAAAATAATTGAATTCTGAGAATTCAAAGCAAACCTTAAATGAAATACTAAGTACCCACTAAGTATGATCCACTATCCACCTCCACCAATCTATATATTACAATATCTTTGAAGAATGTCTCATAAAAATTAGAATTCATCAGATGTATCATTAAAAGGAGAAACATGGCATATTCCTCTATTATTTTCATTACAGGGAAGCATAAGTTCTATTGGCTGCAGCCTATTCAGTCTATATCCGGAACCCAGTCTATTCTGAACCCTAAAATGATCAACTACCCTCTGTAAGGTCCGAAGATCATTTCTAAGCTCAGAAAGCCAACAAGGATATGAGACTGCGCTTCAGCAAGTCTAAGGAACCTTCTCCATACTCTCCAAAGTTAGCGGGCCTTAACGTCGTCATTTTTTATTTGGAGAAAAGCAAACTGTGCTTCTCAATCAAAGCTGCCATAAGTGAAACTACTAGCGGCTGAGGTATTTTCAGAATCGTCAACCTACAAATAATAGACCTACAGAAGTAACGGAAACAATTTTGCAGCAAATGTGTCAAAAAATACTGTCTAAAAATGGTATATACACAATGCTATCCTTAGTAGAACCCATGGTCATCTATTCAAACCATTAATAACTCTTTCGCTCTTCACAACAAAGGCACAAGTACACTTGGCGAGGCAATAATAATATCTTTAATATGCAAATGAAGATAAAACTCTAAAATGAAGTTACCTAATCAAGAACACTTAGCTAGAAGTTCAGGACAAAAACTACAAGTCTTACTTACCATCTGGTGTCTTTCTAGCACAAGATGCATCATCAATTGCAAAGTTATACATTGTCCTTTCCTAGAAAGCTACACACATTATGTCTAGCTTTGTGTTATATGTTACTATTAAGTCATCTGAGATCCTAAAAGGAAACTTAAAATTAACATAAACTCCACTTTTACATGATCACATGTAAGCCACGATATTACAGCTTAATAAAAGCCACAATATCACACACCAACTATTCTGAACCACTAAATTTCTGAAGTTGAATCGCACATTTTCCTTAAAAGGTTAATACGTAGATTCAGGATTTAATTATAATTCAAAGTGATGTGGCATTAGCATAAAGTAGTTAATACATGTTCTATGATATCTTGATAATGAAATCTTTACTGTCATGGTTTTATACTGGTACCTTTGTGGAGTCTGCTGACTGACAATAGCATTTGCAGTCTCCCTCAGATACACCTCCCAGTCTGTCTCAGGGATTTCTTGATCTGCAGTAAAAGGATATCTACACAACAAAAAGAGAACACAAGAAGTTAAACAGAAGTGTGCTTATGTCCTAAAACAGGAGTCCCCAACCACTGGTCTGTGCCATTAGGAACTGGGCTACACAGCAGGAGGTAAGCAGCGGAGAGGCCAGCATTACGGCCTGAATTCCGCCTCCTGTCAGACCAGTGATGGTATTAGCTTCTCAAAGGAGCATGAACCATATTGTGAACTGCTTATGCAAGGGATCTAGGTTGCACGCTCCATACGAAAATCTAATGCTTGACAATCTGAGGTGGAACAATTTCATCCTGAAACTATTCCCCACCCTTATTCAGTCCATGGAAAAACTGTCTTCCACAAAACTGGTCCCTGGTGCCAAGAAGGTTGGCAGCCGAAGTCCTAGAATGTAACCACCCCTTCCACTCACTGTTGCACTCTGCAGGCTTCACACATAAGCAGGGCTTTTCTGAGATTTCTACAAGACTTCTCTGCAAGTCTATGAGCCAGTTGTGAAGGAAGATTCAGACCTTCCTTCTTGCACACAGTAGATAACACGTGGCAAATCTACAAATAAAGTTAACAAAAATGGGCAATCCATTAAAAAGCAGATTAATTTCTGTTGATATCCTCCTAGACCCTTATAACTGTATTACTCTCAAAATTCTTGTAAGTGAAACTTATATAAAAGTAACTTACCACTCTGCATCTAACACAATGTTACATATTATCCCTACTTTGCACGAAATCTCCCAAAATCTATTAAAAGCAGGAAAGATATTTAATGTGAAGAATCCTAACTTTTGCTGATGGTTGTTAAGAATGATAGAGAAAAAATATATGTGTGTGTATATATAAATATTAATGTTATTTCACACTAACTTTAATTCCCTTCCTAGGGACTAGATATTCCCACATCATCTCTTTGTAAAATCTATTTCCTCAATATTCCAGCCTCCTCTTAAAGCCAACTAAATCAGCTTGAGAAAGAAGACAGCAAATAACTAGCCCTTACCTAGTTTAGTGGAATTCGTAATACCTACTTGTTCAAGGTAAAGATGGTTTAAAGGGAAAAACACTTTCTATATATTGGCATCTGGTATTTATAACTATACGCTTTGGTTTGTTCATATATTAATGCTTTGCATCCAGGTCTGTAGATGTTCCTGAATTACTGATATGCTTCTCTTCTTTTACAACAAGCATACAGTATACAGAGAATCTGAACTAATTTTTCAGAAAAGTGTAACTTGACCTACATCTTCAATGCTGGGAGCAGGCACACGAACTGCCAAGCACCTACTACGAATAGGCGGGATCACTTTAGATGTAGAATTGCAGCACAAGATCAATCTGCAGGTAGACATATATTTTTCCATGGTTCTTCGCAAGGCATGCTGAGCATCTTTGGTGAGTTTGTCAACTTCTGTCAATAACACCACTGAGTCAAAGAAAAACAAAACAAACTTTAACTTGAGTTCACTCAAACTTTAACTTGTCTCTTTCTTCCTCCCCATTATCCAGGGTGAAATCCTAAATAATAAGCCTGATATACTACTACTCCCTTTGGCAAAGATAAAGTTATAAGTACGGTAAAATTATTTTTTATTTTAAAACACTACAATCATACTCCGGTTTCTCTTCAGATCACATAAATCTTTTGCCTTTTACTAAAGCTTTCTATGGATAGGAACAGCTCTGAGTTTTTCATATTGTGAGACCTTGCATTGGCAGGGCTAGTAGAAAAAAAAAAGAATCTATAATCAAACAAGACCAAGAAACACTAGGCTAAATGAAGTTAAAAGGTTACTTTGTAGTAGAAATCATTGCAACCTTTCTTTATATGCACTAAAATTTACCAAGACAAGGAAGTACTGTGCTGCATTTCCCCAAAATAACTTTACTCAGCAGCACATTTCTGTGGTACATCTTAATCTAAAATATTAAATTCCAAGGAATAGACTTTGGAAAACAGTGGTGCAAGAGATGTAGGCAACAAGGCATAAAGATATTTGGCCACCATAAAGTAAGATTCCATCTGGTCACAATCACAGATCAGCCTTAACACGGTTCAGGAATAATGTATAGACAGAAACTGAATCCAGTATTGTATTTTTCATTACATTAACAAATTATTTCTAGAAGATGAACTGGTGGCATGCAGCATTTGGATCTGCCCCATAAAAATAAACAGAACAACTAAAGATTCCAAGACAAAGAACCCATGAACATTTTACAGAAACGAGGCAACAAGCTTTATCCAAGAACCCCAAACATGAGCAAATGAGAATAAGAAACTAAAATTGCAAAGGCCCAGATAGTATCAGCAACGGTGTGGGAGGAAGATTTTGACAGACTTTATGACAGGAAAAGCTCAAAATCACCCACGGGAATATACTAGAAACCATGATGGGGCCAATTTGAAAGCAGCAGTTGGCCAGGCACAGTGGCTCATGCCTGTAATCTGCCTGTAATCCCAAGATTTTGGGAAGCTGAGGAAGGCAGATCCTTGGAGCCCAAGAATTCAACACTAGCTTGGGCAACACAGCAAAACCGCATGTCTACAAAAATACAAAACATTGCCAGGCCTAGCGGTTTGCACCTGTAGCCCCAGGAGACTGAAGTGGGAGGACTCCTTGAGCCCAGGAGGTCAAGGCTGCAGTAAGCTGTGATGGCACCACTGCACTCCAGCCTGTTGCCACACAGTGAGACACTGTCTCAAAGAAAGCAGCAGTCTTACCGAGGTGGGAGATTCAACAGAGCCCAATTTATGGGTGAGACCAAGGGAACCCTGACGCAGTAAGGTTTGACAGAACAGTAGACTCTGAGAATACCAAAATGAACCTCCCTTCCAAGACAATGTTCCATGTGGCTGTGGCTGGTGCAGTGGCTTGTGCCTGCAATCCCAGCACTGTGGGTAGCCAAGCTAGGAGGATGGCTTGAGGACAGGAGTTTGAGAATAAGACAATGCCCCACAATGAGAAGAAATTCCGGAAACAGAATACAAACTGAGAACAGGTAAAAGAGAGACAAAGAATCCCAATAAAGGTGACAGAAAATAAGATAGGGAATAGAGCTCAGAACACAAGGTCATTTATTTATTTTTTTATTTTATTTTTTGAGAGACAGGGTCTCACTCTGTCACCCAGGCAGGAGTGCAGTAGCTCGATCATGCCTCACTGCAATCCCAAACTCCTGGGTTCAAGCAATTTCCCACCTTAGCCTCCCAAGTAGCTAAGACTACAGGCATGAGCCTATTTTTTTTTTTCCCCCTTTGGCAAGATTGGGTCTTGCTGGTCTCAAACTCCTGGCCTCAAGTAAAGTGTCACATATTTTTGATCACTTTGTAAAACTAATACAAGAGGTAGCTGTAGAGCCCCAGACCTAGAAAAAACTCTCTGGCCTGCCTCTGCTTCCTAAGTACAGGAAAACTCACTTTACTTTTAACAAAATGATCAACACAAAAGGATCATCGCCAAATTTAAACAGTTATGTAAGAGAGTCGAGCAGAGGAGAAGAATAACATCTTTATGGATATGAAAGAGTCGAAGTATTTTCTAAACTGTTAATTAATAGTTATTGTTCTTTTTAAGGAACAGTAAGCTTCATGTGAAAGGTTATTTCAATTGTAATTGGGTGGTAAAATATTGTTAGTATTTTTAATGACCCTAAAACATTTCACTTTTAAAGGTTTGTAATTGTAATTAGGTGTTATTAATTTTGACTAAAATGTTAAATTTCAACTAAATTTCTTATAATAACAGATCTTCAACATTTCTCTTATAATAATAACAGATTGAGGATAACGGCACAGTATTTCCTATATTTACATATACATATCATTATTTTGTACAGTGATGTTGGAAATAGTGACTAAGCAGTACTTGGGCAGAAAACAGCATATTTTTAAAAATTCAACATGACAAGTGACGTTTACTCTAGAAATGCAGAACAGTTTGTTTTGCCTTTTTTTAGGGATACAGTCTTGCTCTGTCACCCAGGCTGGAGTACAGTAGTGCAATTACAGCTCACTGCAACCTTGAATTCCTAGGCTCAAGCAATCCTCCTGCTTCAGCCTCCCAAAGCACTGGGATTGCTAGCATAAGCCACTGTGCCTAGCAAAAGTTTTAATATTAGAAAATCCAGTAATATAACCTATGATATTAATGAACTAAAGAAAAATCATAAAAGCACATTCATGGATGAAAAAGAAGCCTCAGACAACATTTAACACACATTTATGTTAAAGACACTCAATAAAATAGGAGCTTGAGAATATTTTCTTACCACGATCAAATATATATACCTCAGACCAAAATTCAGCAACTAATTATGGGAAAACACTACGGCTTTCCTTCCAGAGTCATGACATGGACATCTGCTATGTCTATTACTATTAAGCATACTATTGGAGGGTTGGCCAACATAATTAGAGAAGAAAAAGTATTTAGAGCCATAAAAATTGGAAAGAAAAAGGAAAAATAATTTACGGATTATATGGATATACATCTAAAAAAAACCTCAAACTATCAAAAGACAATTACAAACAGTAAGAGAATTTAATAACACAGCAAGATATAAAAGTAGGATATAAATGTTAGTAACTTACATATATAAAACATTCAGAAAATATAAGACTTCATATATAGTAGCAAAAAAATAAATTCATAAATGTAAATTTATTTTGAAATATGGAGACTGAGGAAAGAAATCAGCTGAGAATATGTACAGGGAATTCACAAAATAATAAAAATGAGCAATATTAAACAAAGGAAAAATTTATCGCACTCAGTAAGGAGGAACAAAACACTACCTTCTCCACTCAAACTGACAAAGGTTAAGACGAATTGTCTTCAGTGTTGGTAAATGTCACGGAGAAATGAGCACTCCCAAACACTGCTATTGGTAGTATAAATCTATACCCTCTTTCAGATAGAGAATTTGGCAAAAAATATCAAAAGCAATAAATGATGGCACATTTATTATCACAAAATCTCACCAGTAAGAATGTATGCATATATACAGAAAAAAATGCTTGGAAGATAAAAGTCTAAACTGTTAATAGTAGCTGTCTCTGGATGGTGGGAATATAGCTGATATTATTTTCTTTTTTATCTAAATATTTGATAATGAACATATGACTCGGGTCATAAGAACAGTTATTTTAAAATCATGTACTTTCTGATTTGAAATCACATATTTTTATTCATCTTGTTCTAAAATATCAAATGGATGGCACAAATAATCCTCTTTCACATAAAATTCAATTCCATTAGACTATAAACTCCCATGAGCACAGAGATCATACTTCTCTCTTGTTCACTTTCATAACTCAAAAAAACAAAGAGACAGAGAGCACTAATGCTTGGCAGCTTCATAAAACAAAGTCTTTTGATCACTTACCTTTAAAATCCCTTTGAGAGTTTGTTTCAAGTTGTTGTGATTGTGCCACTGTTTTCAGCATCTCCTGAATGACTACTCGGTCACTATTTCCAGCATCACTACACAAAACAAAAATAATGGTATATAGTATGCCCTTAATATTGTTATTATAAGGAAAATATTGAGGTTCTTAAGCGGTCAAAATTTTAATCAAAACTAATATCACCTAACTATAATTATAAGCTCTTTAAAAGTAAAAAGTTTTATGGTCATTAAAAATACTAACAATATTCCAATTGGATTAACATCACTGAAAACACTAAAAATGTTCTTACATTAAGTTTACTGTTAACATAAAAAAAGCAACTACTAATAATTAGGTAACAGTTTAGCAAATACTTTGACACTTCTGTACTGACTATAGAAAATTAATATCTAATTATAGTTCATTTCTCAACTATCTATAATTGTTGAAAATACAAAAAATAACTCTTTGAAACAGAAATTCAATCCCTATTCCTCTTCCACATCCCCAAAATAGCAAAGATCTGAGAGAACAAAGAGAAGTCTGCTCCCAGCACGAGAATGAAACTGATTCAGATTCAGTAAGGCGATGAGATAAGCAAACTGAGTTTAAGACACAAAGTCAAAACTCCATATTGATCTGTCATTTACACCAATGTTATTGCTTTGGCATTTCAGTCAAGGACCTCTTAAACCAACAGAAGTCAATTTAGGCTGAATGAATGTTAATTTCAATCACCCGGAAAGCAAATGGCTTATTCTCCAATTGGTTATCTATGCTTCAGAAGAACTCACAAAGAGAAAAACAGGTCAAAGCAGTTAACTTTATTTTCTCAAACAGCCACTAAGTTTTCCCAAGTCACTACTACTATTATAGATCAATATACCTACAGTGTTGCTCTTACAATCACTTTCCTAGCCAAGAATCCAAAACATTCTCCATTTGTCTACGGAATTAACACTCCCTTTGTTTTTATGATCAAAGCCATTCCCAACAACCTTGTTTCTGTTAGTTTTCTTTGAGATGCCTAGAGAAAATAATACCTATCTGTTAGGGTTGTTTTAAGGATTAAATGTAATAATCCAGGTAAAGCTTCTCACAAAGTGCCTGCTACTGAAAACAACATACACATTAGCTTGTAATGCTATTCCTCCTGCTCCATTTGGTCTCCTCCCTCTCCCTGAAATGGATGTTCGCTCTTGCCTCTGTGCCACTGCCCATGTTGAGTATGCCTGTGAATATCCTCAATTCTGTTCTCCTTTAAGAACTCATACAGTCCCACAGATCATTGCAGCTTACCCAGTTAGCTCCCAGAATCATTTCTACACCACTTAATACTTAACAGCTGTTGCATGAGTTTTTGATGCCTCTCCAACAAGTTCCTAATCTTATTATTGCATGACAGAGAATAAAGATATTGGTTGGTGGACTATTATAATACCTCCAATCAAGAAATTTAAACAGAGAGCGACAAAGAAAGATTTGGCAACCCAAAGTCAATTTCTGAAATATTTACTCCAAACACTGTAAACTTTTTAGACACACTGCTCATCAGCAATGAATGAGCCAATATAATTTAACAAAAACTTACTGACAATATAATATACTGTGTGTACATCAATGAGCTCCCTAGACCTAGAAAAGGTAAATACATTGTTGAAATTATTTGACACAGAAGGCAAAACGGGAAGGGCTTTAGGATTCCCATTTCAAGCAGGGCAGCTCCACTTTAATCTGTTTTATAAACTGTGCTTCCACACGTATCAATTTACTTCAAAAAAGGGTTTCAATCTTTAAAAAAAAGAAAGCCCAAAACCAATTTCCCTAAAAATGCTTAACTTACCTAGGATTAACTTCAAGGTGGTAGTTACTTGCAATGGTGCTAATTTCAATTTTCTTTTTAGATGGAGTCTGGGGACAAAGAAAAAGGTATTTTTAACATTTATTTATTGCCTATTTCCCCATTTCCCCACTATTTTGTATTTCCATTGGTTTTCTTTTATTATACAAAGTAAAACTCTAGATAACCACCATCCTATGTTTTAACTTTGTTAATCCCACTCTTTTCTCAATGTGCAGATAAACATGTTTTTATACAAATTGGGTCAAATCACACATCCTGTTTTATTGTGACTACTTTTTTCTTTTCCTTATCTCCAGAAATCCCCAAACCAAATCTGTATACCATTTTAAACACAGATCATTGCAAACGATCTGTTCCTTTTAGTCTTTTCCATGTTAACACAAAGATAAACATATACAAATATATTTTCATGGAGTGTCAATTTCTTGTAAAAAAATAAAAATTAAAAAAAGGAAATCATACACAAGTCTCTGTGTTTTGCTTTTCCTACCTAATATATCTTGGCAATCCTCTCAGACAACTAGCACACTGTTATAGTCACACACCAACCTATGGCATGGATGTTCCAAAGCTGGTCACACTGATAGACATTTTGTTTTCTGAAATCAAACAATTCCACAACTAACATATGTGTACATATACTGCTTTCATTTCTATGTAAGAGATTCCCAGTTTTGGGGATTGAAGGGAATGTGTTTTCTAACTTTAATATAATACATATGTGTGTGTACGTATCGATCAGTCTGCTTCATAAAACAGTCTAACGATTCACTTTTCCACTGGCAACTCTCTTCCCCAACATTCCCCATCTACAATAGGTTTTATCATGCCTTCCAATTTTCCAGTTTGGTGAGTATATAATAGACTCACACTGCTTGACAATCACAAAGGTCAAACATCCTTACATGTGTTTACTGCCACTTATATTTTTCTCCTGTGACTATCTGTTACAGAAGAATCTATTATTCAGTTTTCTACCAGATTGTCTTTCTGTTATCAATTTGCAAAAATCTCTTATTTATACATTCCTTTCAAATATTTTGTAACAATCTTTTTCTACTGATTTTATGTATAATTTCTGCCATAGCAATTTTTCTTTTTTTCTTTTTTTTTTTTTTTTTTCAGACGGAGTCTCGCTCAGTCACTCAGGCTGGAGTGCAGTGGTGCGATCTCAGCTCACTGCAAGCTCCGCCTCCCGGGTTCACGCCATTCTCCTGCCTCAGCCTCCCAAGTAGCTGAGACTACAGGCGCCCGCTGCCACGCCCGGCTAATTTTTTGCATTTTTAGTAGAGACGGGGTTTCACCGTGTTAGCCAGGATGGTCTCAATCTCCTGACCTCGTGATCCATCCGCCTCATCCTCCCAAAATGCTGGGATTACAGGTGTGAGCCACTGCACCCGGCTGCAATTTTTCAAATTCATATATCCAGGTGTCTACTTGTCTTCTACAGTTTCCATGTTTTCCTATAAAAGGTTTTATTTACCCATGAGCAATTCATATAGTCTAACAAATTTTACTCTAAGATATTTAGTGTTTCATTTTAACATTTAAGTCTTTAATTCATCTGGAATTTGTCTCTATAAATTGTATGTCATAGGGACTCAATTTTGTTTTCTCTGGATATATAACTAGTTATGATGACACACTCTGCTGGCTCATCCTCTTCCACTGATTTGAAATAGAACCTCTATGACACTTCCAAGCTCTCTTTCCATTTTCACTTGTCTAATTCTCTATTTTCATGCCAATATAATACTGTTTTATTTACAATAATCATACAGTATGATTTACTACCTGGTAACAAGCCCTACTTCACTAGCCTTTTTTCATAATAACTTTAGCTAGTCTTAGAAATGTACTGTTCCATATGGATGGACTTTCTAAGATCATTTCATACAATTATAACAACCACTTGAATTTGAATTAGAATTTCATAGAAATTGATAGTGTCACCTGGGGCAAACAGATCACTTAAACTATTAAGCCTCCCATCTGGGAACATGCTGCAACATTCCATTTGATTGGCTATTTATTGTCTCTCTATAAGATATTACGTTCTTCTGACAGATCCCACACCATTTGTTAAATTTGTCCCTATATAAGAATTTCCAACACAACATACAACCAGCATCTCAAACTCAATGTATCTAAATATATGCTAATCGACACTAGCCTAAAATCCAGTTACCTTCCCGAAGATTCTGTTTATAGCACTGCCATCCACACTCAGCATATGATTTTTTCAATGCCTAATATGTAAAGACATTCTACCAGAGGAAATGAAAATGAATATATGTTCTTGACATACAGTCAAAACAAATACAATCTTGTCAAAGTAGAAGATGTATAAACTACTACAACCAAAGCAAAACAAAGTAAGTACTATTAAAAGTATAAACTACAAGTTGTAGAAGAAAAGTTAATTCTAATGGGGCAGGAAAAAGAAGGATACATTTCAGCTAGATTTTAAACATCATCCATAATACAAAAGCATAAAAATGCGCTACATGGTATGAAGCTGGACATCTTGGCAAGGGCAAGATCATAGGAAGCCTCTCAACATCCCAGAGTTTCAGGCCTCCTTTCGCAGTGAGTCAGCTGCCCACTCTTTAACAAGTCACTTGATACCATGTTTAACATTTTTCTCAAAATGGTTCTCTTTCTTTCTATCCTCATTACCGCTCTCAGAAAAATGAAGTCTGGAAACCTGAGTTCTAATTCCAGCTAAAACATTGTCTTATTAGGCAATCTGAAATTAATCTCACCCTCTACATTTTACCCTAAACCCTCTGTTGCTCTTATTTCCTATCTAACATAAATGGCTTTGCTCTGGTTATAACAGGTCTATAAATCAGTACCTCTCAAATCCTGTGCCCCAAGACTACCTGTGGAATTCTTATTTAAATTATACATTAGGAAGCAACTGGGTTGGGGGCATACATGACCAAGACTGAAAGTCTCTGCTATAAATCACTTTGAGGGCCTCAAAGTGAAATGCTTACTGTGATGGTCTGATGTTCAATTCTCAATTTTTCCACTCCAACACCATAAAGTTCACGTAGAATACACATAATTCTTGTCTTTTTTCCAGCACCTGATGGTCCATACACTAACAGATGAGGAAAGTCACCACACTGCACCTGAAAAAAAAGAACAAGGCATTTTTCCCTAATCAATCTGAGCTGCTCTAGGTAGAACCAAACTACTTTTTAAGTATCAAATATTTTATGCATCTATCCATGAAACTCCAAGTTCATGGGTAGATATACCCAAGTTTTTATATATGTGTAAAACTTGGAGTTTCATGGGTAGATAAACAAAATATTGTGTATCATATATATGCATATATATTCTGCAATGTTTACTATTCGCCTGGCACTAATTTTGTATAACTTACATACATGACACAGCACATGCAAGACACAAAACTAAATGCTAGAAAGCAAGAACTCCTAAACCTGGCTATCAGAAGCACCTAGAAAACTTTTTAAATAAAGGACTGACTAATGAATAGACCGCATCATCCATGAGATTAGGATTCTGCAACTCTGAGATTCAGGCCTTTCTTAGTTTGGACTATTAGAAACAGTCCCTGTGATAACAATTCAGTGTATTTGGTTCCTTTGGGAGGTTACTTGTGAGATAAAGGAAAACTTCATAGGAGAGTGGGGATGCGAAACAGGGAAAGGAAGGCAGCCACTAAGAGTGTGTTTTCAAGTTGAATGCCTCCAGGTATCTGTGTTTGATCCTGCTAGGGAAACTCTTAAAGCCAACATAAACACCCACCAGAGGGTTAACCTACCTGGCGGGGGCGGGGGGGGGGGGGTGGGAAGCTGCAATATGATTATGTCTGATTAGTTCTTTCTTGAAGCCTGCTTAGGAATGTGGATGGGGGAAAGGAAAGAGCATTAACTTCAGGCATTTCATATCTGTTTATGGGTGTCACAGAGAGAAAAGCCCTCAGGCAAAGTACAGATCTACAAAGCTAGAAGTCAGAAGTCAGTCTGTGTGCACTTAAAAGGAAGAGGACTGGGTAGGGCACTAAAGGTATCTGCTGATGATGAGTTTTGCAAAAGCTTTTCAGGTGTTTCTGATGATCAGTCTGGTTTGGGAACCAGTGCTACAAAGGCTATAAAGATGAGTGGGTGACAGACCTTAGCCTCAGCCTCAGACTATAAAGATGAGTGGGTGACAGACCTTAACCTCAGGCGCATAAAATCTTTTAAGGCAAAGTTCTGTAAATAACCATTATTGAAAAAATGGAATACGTATCTTAAGAGAAGGGCTTATTGCAATGAATTTTAATACCTTGTAAACTCATCCATCTCTGTCACAGAAAAGTCTCAAGGAAAAAAACTATTCAATCTAATACAGTGCCTGGAAAATGGTTAAGTGTCCCACAGACACTTACTGCCTTTGTTTTTTAAACTTCAATCTAATCAGAAATAAGGATTATGCTTTAAATGTTTCATAGTTTGATTAAGCTGCAAATAAAAGAGTAAATAGGTGAACATTTCTTAAAAGCAAATTTAACACTTAAGATCATTATATAAAATTGATGTCCAAAATATACATTCCAAATTCTGTACAAAAAGTGGCCACAGAAAATAAAATGTATTCTATGACTAGGAAAACTGAAGACAAAGCTATTGATGGAAAATGTAATTTGTCTATAAATTATGGATACTGCCATAATCAATTTACTTTAAATTAGTATATATGCAGTACCATTAATTAAAGATCAATCTCGCAACACTATCAACTAGTCTAATGACTTTCATATGTACAGTCTTTTCTTATTATTTCTTATTTTTAAGAAGTACTTAACAAATAGTATCTGTAAACCTAAGAAAGGTCGGTAAGGGAAAACCAGGGTATTAGGCAAAAACGTTTCAACAGCATCATATATTAATTTGAGGTCCTTAAGAGCAGTGAACAAATGTCTTCCACAGACACTAAATAACTTAGTCTCCTAAAGATCCTTCTTTACTCTCTACTCCCTGAAAGATTCAGTTTGTTCCTCACAAAATATTGCCATTAGACACTTTTATCAACCACAACAGACAAAGAGGCATCAGGATACAGGGGAGGGAATCTTTCATAAAGCACTAATCTCAGCCAGGCACGGTGGCTCACACCTGTAAGCTCAGCACTTTGGGAGGCCGAGGCAGGTGGATCACCTGAGGTCAGGAGTTCGAGACCAGCCTGGCCAACGTAGTGAAACCCCGTCACTACTAAAGAATACAAAAATTAGCCGGGCGTGGTGGTGGGCGCCTGTAATCTCAGCTACTCGGGAGGCTGAGGCAGGAGAATCTCTTGAACCCGGGAGGCAGAGGTTGCAGTGAGCCGAGATGATGTCATTGCACTCTAGCCTGGGCGACAAGAGCGAAACTCCGTCTCAAAAACAACAACAACAACAACTAATCTCAGGAACGTCCTAGTACAATTTATTTGAGAATTTTATGATCTTTGGAGTAAATACATATTTACAACACTTTACTTGTCAATGACAACACTGATATCGAGAGCTCTTAAGCCAGTTAGAAAGCAAATCTCATGGTGTCACCTATGCTCAAAATGTTCCAAAGGCTTCCCATCTTATTCTGAGACTGAGTCTGCACCCCCCAACTCCGACTACCCTTCCCGCTGGTTCACCATTATCGGCTACACCAGCCTCCTGAGGTTCTTAGAATATGCCGTGCATATTCCTGCTCGGGAATTTTGCACATGCTGTCCCCTCTTACCTGTTCCACTCTTTGCTCGGATTTCTATATTTACGACTTCTCAATTTCCCTCAAGTCTCGGCTCAGATGCCACTTCTCAGTGGAGCTTTTCTTGTTTAAAAATACAAGCCGGCCTCCCACACCTTTTCCCCATTCCCTTTGTTATTTTTCTCCATAGCACTTATCGCCTTCCAATGCAGGAGGAAGCAGCACTGCTCCTCAGGGGAGGGCAAAACCCCGAGCCAGGGGGCCTCCGCTCTCCCATGCTCCCGGCCCCCGCGGACTCACCAGGTTGCGCAGCTGGGTCGCCTGCTCCTTGTGATAGTCCAGCCGTCCCAAGGAGCAGGGCCGATACTTGTCCACCCAGAGGCTCATGGCAGCTCGACTTCCCGGGGACCGACGCTTGAAAGTCCCGCGCGAGCCCGCGTCTTCCCCCAAACACAGAAACAAGTTTTCCCGCGAGCGCCAAATCTCGTGACGTCACTACCGGTCGCGGCTGCGTAAATGATTTAGGACGCAAAGGCTACGGGGGCCGTGTGCAGACAAAATCAGCCGCCACGTCGATGCCTTCTAGTTCTGAAGTTCACTGCTTTGTTTTCTTTTTGTTCTCACCCTCTATTATATTCTAGGAATTATCAGGCGGATTGAAAATGTGGTCCTTACCCTCTTGGCGTTACATCCGGATACCTCAGAAAGACACTTCCTTTCATTTATTCATTCTTTCCTTCACTTAATTCATTAAACAAAAATTTACTAAATATCTGCTAGGTGTGGAACTCAGTTTTCGGCACTAAATATACATCTCAGGGTTTCACTCACTTGGCAGGTACCCAATAAAGCTTCATTGGATAAATCGCTTAAAAATGTCTGATCTTCACTATCCTTTGTTACCTCTATTCCTCAATATTCTTATTGAATTAGAAGCAAAAGAATCAAGAGCATGGAAAAACTACCGAGATGTGGCCTGTTGGGGAGAAGACATGAGGTTAATATGCATTCTAAGCCTAGAATGTTTGAAAACCCTCCAATTAAAATGTGTAGAACATATGAACCCCTCAGAAAAATATTCTGCATATAAAGTTCATATGCAACTTTTGAAGTTCTCTTCAAATAGTGCCTCTCAAAATACACTTTACTCATTGTACGTAATATTAATCCCTTATTTAATTTATGCTTTTATTTTGTGTATTGTTGAGAACCCTAAGTCTTGCCATTTGATTACAAGGTCTTACAGGCAGGAAATGATTTCCAAATATACTTAATAACCTTTCATCAAAGTACCTCTTACTCATTTATTAATCAAGAATTTATCATGCTCTTCTATGAATCGTCATATTACATGAATTACTCCTGCAGGCAAAGTATTATCCACATCACCAAGTGTAAGATTTAATCCCTGTTCTCGAGAAACTTTCTATAATAAGCCTGGAAGGCTTCTGCCTCAGAGCCTTGGTAATTACTGTTCCCTCTTCCTGGACTATGTTTCTCCAGAGTCAGCAGAGTTGAGCCCCTCATTTCCTTCAGGATGATGACTCAAGTACTGTCTCCTCACTGAGGATTCCCTGACCACCCTATTTAATATTGCAAAAAAGCTTCATCTTATTTATGCTTCTCTCCATTTGAATTGAAATAGAGGAAGTGTTTGAAATGAGAAGGTAAAGGAAGTCAGAAGCAGAGATAGTGAATTGTGGTCTATGTGGATATCATAATCATAAAGAATGATACTGGAAACAAGTACTGAGAGGAAGAAAGAGAAGGACCAAGTGCTAGAATGATCAATGATTTGGCAAGAGTGACCATAAGCATGACAGACAACTTCAATAAGGAGGAGTGGTTGATGGCAGAGACTGAAGACATGTGCTTCAACGTTGTTGGGGGTTCTGAAGAAGGAGAAATAGTGTGGTGGGCCCAGGAAGTCCAGTTAAATTTGAATTTCAGATAGCTTTTTCGTATGTCTGGCAAAATTTATTACAAATGATTTTTTTCTTGTATAAGTATGTCTCTGACAATATTTGAAATTGTAATAAATATTGCCAGGGACATACTTATATGAGAAAAAAATCAGTGTTTATCTGAAATTCAAATCTAACCAGTGCCCTGTATTTTATCTAGCAATTTTACTCCAGACTCTTGAATATATGGGATATGAGAAATTGCTACAGAGAAAATAAAGTCCTTGGGGTTGGTAAACTACAGCTGCAATCACTTTAATGTTTAATGACTCTGGCCCTCAAGTATCGTAGCCCTTTTTTTTTTCTTGAGATGGAGTACCACTCCGTGGCCCAGGCTGGAGTGCAGTGATGTGATCTCAGCTCACTGCAACTTCCACCTCCTGGGTTCAAGCAATCCTCCCACGTCAACCTCCCAAGTAGCTAGGATTGCAGGTATGCACCACCATGCCCAGCTAATTTTTTGTATTTTTAGTAGAGATAGTCCAAGGTTAACTGGACTTCCTGGGCCCATTAATAATTAAATGATATAAATTTTTACTCTAGGCATTCAAACTGAAATCTAGTAAGATTAGAACACAGAAATGTAGAAATGGAGTCATTTGTGCTTTGACAGAATCATCCAGAAATATAAGCATAATAGGACTATTACCACCTGACTTTTTAGTCCACTGTCTGACCACTGAGCCACTGTGCAAGTCTCTGACTGATAAATATTTAACTATTGCTTGTGTTAATGGCTAATGCCAGACAGTGAGTAACCACCTCCAAGTTACATTTGCTGCTTTTTCTACAATACTCGAGTCGGAAATTGTTCTACCTTTTTTCTGGTTATAAGGCAACAAATGTTCATTACAGAAAAATTGAAGGAGAAAAAAGAGACAGGTATGTATTTATCTATATTTATATTTTTAAATTTATTTTCTATTTTTTGAGACAAAGTCTCCCTCTGTCGCGCAGGCTGAAGTGCAGTGGTATGATCTCAGCTCACTGCAACCTCTGCCTCCATGATTCAAGTGATTCTCCTGCTTCAGCCTCCAGAGAAGCTGGGATTACAGGCATGCACCACCATACCCAGCTAATTTTTTATTTTTAGTAGAGATGGGATTTTGCCATGTTAGCCAGGTTGGTCTCGAACTCCTGACCTCAAGTGATCCACCTGCCTCGGCCTCCCAAAGTGTTGGGATTACAGGCATGAGTCAGTGTACCGGCCCTTTATTTGATATTTTAACCTGCAGAATCTCTAATGGATTCAAGTTAGCTTGAGCCCTATATTTGCTTAAGAGTGTGATAAAGAAATCTGAGATTCCAGTATCATTGCTATTGGGTTTCCAGAGTAAGAAATCACTAAATCTATAATGAATCTATGATCATTTTCAACAGTATTTCTGTCCAGAAGTCTAGGCACTATACCAAAACAACTTTTGTGTGCTTAAATGGCTGCTACACACTCTATGTTACTTTTTCATCTTGTTGGAATTTGTGTAACTATATTGCTGTCTCTGGAATTAAAAGAAAAATCTACTTTTAGATTATCTAAAGTCATATTCCTTCGGATTTACACATTGTTCTCTGTCAGTTGTAATATGCCCTTTGTATCAAACTCCCTGTAAAAAGTCAGAACCTGAAGCTTTTAAATCCCTTTGTTTCTATAATTACCTCTTGTTCAGAGTTGCTTTCATAATTTTGCTTGCTTTCATATTTCATTGTTGTTACTGTTTATAACTTCCTCCTACCATATATATAATAATAACAATTACTCTCTCAATCACCTTTCTTCTGTAAAAATTCAAAATAATACGTATTTAATTAGGAGATCTCTAAATAGTGCCTTTTCTCTGAAAAATGTAAAGATTTTGTTTTAAAATATATTGCAATAATGAGTAAGAGAAGACGGTAAGGATCAGAGAAAAGAGTGAAATACAGAAAAGAATTCCAGTCAGCTGCAGAGAACTTCAGAATTTAATTATAATGTTCCTCTACAAAAGGACCACCCTTGAGTACTATCAATGAGTAAATCAGTCGATGCATACCATGAAGGGGGTGCAAGCTGAATTAGACACAGCCTCTGTTCTCAAGGAGCTTATGGAATGACAAGCACATATGCAAATAACTCTCGTAAAAGCAGTAAGTGATAAATGCCTTAATGGAGCTTCAAACATTTTTATAGAGGTTCAAGTTCAATTACAGTTTGACTGACTCGGGAAGGCTTCATGGAGGACATTTAAATCATTAGATTTTGCTCCCTTTCCTGCCTCCTGCCACATATCTGGTTGTAGCAATAAACAGTGACCAGGTGAGTTCTGCAGTCAGGTGCATCCCCTTCTTAGGGTAGGTGGCTGAGAATAATGGGGAACCTTCTTCTAGTCAACCCATCAATGCCTTGGGGTGCATGCAGTATATGATCTCCAGTCTCACGTTCCTGCCTTTGTTACTTCCTATTTCAACCATTTTACAATTTATTGTGCAAAATGTTAAGTGTCTTAACAACCTTAACTCTTTTTGTATTTGGCAGGATATGCATAAATTCACAGATAATCAATAGATTGCCAATTAAGAAACAAAACGGCAAATAACTGGAAGGAAAACATGGAAAGGACAAGGGTGTGGGTAATTTGCCACCTTGGTAATGATCCCTTTCAGAAACAGGAAAAACATCACCACTTTTGACAGGAGGGGCTCTTCCTCTGATGCGGAATGCTTTTTGTATTTGTTGTTGTTTTTGTTTTTGAGACGGAGTCTTGCTCTGTTGCCCAGGCTGAGTGCAGTGGCTCTATCTCAGCTCACTGCCTCCCAGGTTTAGGCTATTCTCCTGCCTCAGCCTCCCAAGTCCCTGGGATTACAGGCGCCCGCCACCATACCCGGCTAATTTTTGTATTTTTAGTAGAGACAGGGGTTTCACCATGTTGGCCAGGCTGGTCTCAAACTCCTGACCTCAAGTGATCAGCCTGCTCAGCCTCCCAAAGTGCTGGAATTACAGGCTGATATGGAGTTATTTTTTGTTTTTTATTATTATTTTCTGAGATGGAGTCTTGTTCTGTCGCCATGCTGGAGTGCAGTGGCACAACCTTGGCTCTCTGCAACCTCTGCCTTCCACTTTTAAGCGATTCTCCTGCCTCAGACTCCCGAGTAGCTGGGACTACAGGTGCGCGCCATGATGTGGAGTTTTTAAGACTACAATAGTCTGAAGTTTCCCCAAATCAAAGTAACCCTCCTCAGAAATGAGCAGGTTCTGACTGGAAATTCAAGAATCTGTGTCTAGAAAGAACACACTAGAACGCACCACCATACCCAGCTAATTTTTTATTTTTAGTAGAGATGGGATTTTGCCATGTTAGCCAGGTTGGTCTCGAACTCCTGACCTCAAGTGATCCACCTGCCTCGGCCTCCCAAAGTGTTGGGATTACAAACACTTTGTATTACAACAACTTGGTGTTGTTACTACCGTTTGGTTTTGGTTTGGTTTTCTTTTGAAATATATAAAGAATAAGAGCAATGAGAAAGGAAAGTTAAGTAAAAAAAAAAAAGCAAAGACATTTATAAAAGATGGATTCATCCTTCTTATGTCTAACAGTGTAACTTAAGAAGCAATCACATTTGTCCTCATCTATAAAAATGCCATTTAAAAAAATGTATAATTGTTCCCAATTCTTATATGGTTGTAGTTAACGAAAGACCATGAAATGTGCAATGCATCTATATCCAGTGTGCTCATCTTAGCTTTCATTTGACTGACTTTATTTTTTTCTTCTGCTTAGAGCTGCCACAAGTAGGGGTACAGCCTTTGATTAATGATTATTAATTTAATGAATCAATCAGATTCATTATTAGATTAAATAAACAGGTAGATATAGCCTGAGGCTCTCCTGTTACTTTCTGCTTGTACATAATGAACTGCAACCTAACAGTACATAAACAACCCAAAACCTAATGTGGGAGTATATTTTTTCTAACAGATCATAGGGTCTCAGCCAATCACAAGCAGTCAAGCTTCAGCCAGTCACAGGCAGCCAATTGATCAGACCATGTTCAAAGACAAGCACCTAGCTGTAATCAATCAAGCTATTTCTGTATTTTACTTTCTACTTCAGGCTATAAAAACTCTCTGCCCACGTTGCCCAGAAGAGCCCTCTGAGCCTCTTCAGGTTTGAGTACAGCCTGATTCATGAATTGTTTAATGTTCAACGTCTATTAAATTTATCTTTTCTAAAGTTTTCTTTTAACAAGCCATTAATGGAAACAGAAATAAGAAGAGGATGGTTCAAATGGTTTGAAAGGTACACAATGTAAACATAAATGCAGCTATTTAGACATTAAGAATTGCAAAGTATTTAGAGAGATTGCAAATCTTTTGACTTATTTTCTACTTAAGATTTCTATATTCTGATTTGCAATTTAGAGATTCATTGTGAAAACTACAAAGTCATGAACTGAAAGATGAAGATGTACTTTTCTCAGTTTGTACCTTATTAACTAAACAAGACAGAAGATCCTGATAAGTAGGGTAGATGAAACGATAAACAGGTTGGTGCTAAATTAAGTTGTTACATCTTTGTCTCAGCCTTCCTTACCCATCTCTCTGAAGGAAAACTCAACAGACTTGAGGTATTTTAGGGTTTCTTAGCAAACAAAAGAGTATTTTTTATTGTCTTTGACTTTCAACTTACCTGCTGTGGGTGATCAAATCCGTTATAAGAAAAGATGCATTTGTTTTGAAATGGTATTAGTGCCATCACTTCTCATTTTTCCTCTAGAGTGAACATCCAAAGAGTGGATTTTTACATTTTTTCTGTTTGTTTTATTGTCACTATCACCTGCCCTCTGCCCTACACCCCCACCTCTCCCTACGCAGCAATTACAACCTGAAATGCCATCGGGGCTGGGCAGGCAAGGGCATGATCTAAGCTCTGAGAGAATAAACAGGAAGAGAACACAGGAAGCTTCCCTTCACCAAAAGCAGGTGGCCCCCCAAGCAGGATACTGGCCCACTGGTAACAGATCTTCAAGTGTTTTTGAAAAGCCCCAGTCTGGAGTTTTATACCTAATTCCCTGAGAAAATAAATGACAGCATGCAGGTCAACAGGACACTTCCACGGTCCAGATTCAGCCTGCACTCCTTGGCTGACTGACTCTGCTTAAACCTTGTAACATTTCGTTCAAACCTTCTCAGAAAGAGAAGAAATGATTTTGACTCAAAATTCAAATAATGTAGTATTACAACTTATTACTTGCTTGATGCTTGAAGGAAATCTTTGGTGCAGATAAAAGCTGAAACACTTGACTAACAGGACGCTGAGGAGGTCATTTCGACTGTCACTAATGCAAATGTCCCCTGTCTTCTAGTACCCTGGAGGCTCTGACAGCTGATAACCGATTATCTAAAAGTCTGTCGCTCTGGATAACAAGTTAATAGGGTTTTGCTTATTTTAGTTTTACAAAAATGTGTGATATAAGAAAATACATTTATTCATATTTTTCTCATTTGAAGATTAACCAAGTTTTCCTATAAATAATACCTTGGCCACAAATGATACTCAGATATAAAAAGTGAAGCAAGTCTGACCATTTAATAATTTATTTCAAAAATAGTCTATTATATGGAAATCAATTCTCTGTTCCATTCCTGGAATGAAAGGGCTCAAAAATCCCTTCAATTTCATCTATTTTAAGAGATGCACAATATGTTTTACAGCCAGTAGTTATAATCCTATGAAATATGAAAGGCTTTTATACAAACAATGTGATTATACAAGTGAAAGTACAAGAATTAGTGGTGACTTCTAACAGAATCTACTGCTTTTCCTTCTATCCCTTGTACTCTTTTCTTATGTCTCTGATACTTTACAAATGTTCTAATACTTCTACATCCCTCTTACTTTCCAATTTAGGAATGATCACATCTTATAGGAACCGCTTACCTATAGAGGGAATTTTGAATTGTCATGTCCTTTCTTATGATACTTTCAAATATTAATCATTAGAAATTTAGTTTCAAAAGGCAGTCTGTTCATTAGTTTGAGGACACCTCTATTTTTAGGTGTTTTAAAGAGCAACTAGTATCATGAAATTTACTCCTAATATTGCTATTAATTTTTACAACAAACAATGTTCCTGCAATTTCTGTGTATCATTTCATTGGTAAAACTAGATGCATTCTAAACAGTGTTTCTCATTCTGAATAAAACAGCAACTATTCAAATTAGAATATGAATTAGAATATGAATTATTTTATGGCCTTCATCTAATAAAAGAAAGCTAATTTAACAGTAATTTACATTTACAAACACACATTTTTATAAAATGTTTTATTTAAGAAAATTGAAAACGATAACCATTAGAATAAGAATAAAGCAATATTGGCAAGTACTGATATTATGATACCCTTCTAGGGTAGGAATTCTGCTATGAAAATATATCATAAGCTGGGTGTGGTGGCTTATGCCTGTAATCCCAGCACTTTCTGAGACTGAGGTGGGCGGATCATCAGGTCAGGAGTCCTAGACCAGCCTGGCCAACATGGCGAAACCCGTCTCTACTAAAAATACAAAAAAATTAGCCAGGGGTGGTGGTGCACACCTGTAATTCCAGCTACTCGGGAGGCTGAGGTGGGAGAATCACTTGAACCCCAGGAGGTGGAGGTTGCATTGAGCTGAGATTGCACAGCTGTACTCCAGCCTGGGCAACAAGAGTGAAACACCGTCTCAAAAAAAAGAAAAAGAAAACATATCTTAAAGTGTATAATGGCTTATTAATTATAGAATTTTACATTTCACCTACATAAGGTAAAAATGAGTGATCCCAAATAGCAGGTGACTCTCCAACGTGCAGTCACACAGAATCACAAACTCCTTTCAGTCTGCGTCTCTGTCATTTTAACACGTGGTTTCCAGGTGTTGCTCATCTGGAATGGGGTTCAGAACATCCCATCCCAAGATATGGCACCTTGGCATATTGAATATTTTAGGCTGAAGGAATTTGAGAAGTGGCACATGCAGGAAAAACTCCCTGACCTTCCCCTGGAGCAGACAATAAGACCCCCATGTGAGAGATGCCCTCTCCATACCCAGAGAAAAGAAGCAATGTTATCTCTGAAAAAGGAGGGATGCTGAGAGGAATCTGAATGAAGAGGCCTTTGCTAGGTGTCTCCAGATTGCTACTCTTAATTCATTCCCCTTTTGTCCTATCCCATTTTTCACAGCACTCCACTCTTCATCACACCTTGTATAAAAATTCTTAGGCTTAACCTTTTCTTTGGGTCTCCCTTTCCTTGTGAAGGCTCCCATGTCACAGATAATATATATGAAATAAACATGTATGCTTTTCTTCTAGTAATCTGTCTTTGCTTTAGTCACAGCTAATGAACCTAAAGCGGGCAGAGACAGAAGTCGTGTTTTCCCTTTTCTACATCTGTACCAAGTCAAAGGGAAAAAGCATGGGGGATCACATATGGAAAATTTGTTTGGTCCAGGACTGGTAGTAGCGTGTATTACATCCCATTGGCTAGACTTAGCGATGTGGCCACACCTAACTCAAATAGAGGCTGGAGAAAATAGTGGAACTATATGTTTTAGAATAAGAGAAAAAGAGTTTAGAGAGCAGGCAGCCAACCTCTGCCACATCAAATATTAGTGATTGCTCATGGAAAGCATGATCTCTGCAAAGGTTTGTTAAGTGCTCCATGAGAAATAGAACACCTAATAGAATACTAGATTTATCATCAGAAAATTCAAGAATGTACTTGTTTTTTGTTTGTTTGTTTGTTTGTTTGTTTGTTTGATTTGAGACAGAGTCTCACTCTTTCACCCAGGCTAGAGTGCAGTGGCATGATCTCGGCTGACCGCAAATTCTGCCTCCAGGGTTTAAGCAATTCTTCTGCCTCAGCCTCCCAAGTAGCTGGGATTACAGGTGCCCTCCACCACGTCCGGCTAATTTTTGTATTTTTATTAGAGATGGGGTTTCACCATGTTGGCCAGGCTTGTCTTGAACTCCTGACCTCAAGTGATCTGCCTGCCTCAGCCTCCCAAAGTTCTGGGATTACAGGCATAAGCCACCGTGCCCAGCTGAATGTGCTCATTTTAATATATAAGCACTGAAATTTAGTTAATATTAGAATGAACTTAATAGATCATTAGTAAGTAGCCCCTAGTCATATAAAAGTATGTCTGTATGCCCAGTGACCATTTTCTAAAAGAAAGGATTGAATTTTAGATCAAACCTAGCTTTTCTTGAGAGCCCTTGCAATCCAAAAATGAACTAGCAGACAACCATGCATCAGAGACACTGAGAGTCTATGCGTGAGAGAAAAAAGCTTTCTCATTAATTGCATTTTTATTATGCCAGGCACTGTGGAAACACTTTGCCTCCATTGTGGGTAGGTATACGTTGTACAGATTTAAAAAACTGAGGTTTGGAGATGTCAGTTAAAGTCATATAAACTAATAGTGGGCAGAACTTAATTGCAAACTGAGGTCCATCTGTCTGTAGAACTCAGGTGCTTAATCACTCTGCTATATTTTTTGGGCATTCAACTCAAGAATACGTTCAGTTCCAGGGGTAAATATTCTATTCATATATCCTTTTTTTTTTTTTTTTTTTTTGAGACAGAGTCTTGCTCTGTCACCCAGGCTGGAGCGCAGTGGCCGGATCTCAGCTCACTGCAAGCTCCGCCTCCCGGGTTCACGCCATTCTCCTGCCTCAGCCTCCCAAGTAGCTGGGACTACAGGCGCCCGCCACCTCACCCGGCTATTTTTTTGTATTTTTTAGTAGAGACGGGGTTTCACCGTGTTAGCCAGGATGGTCTCGATCTCCTGACCTCGTGATCCGCCCGTCTCGGCCTCCCAAAGTGCTGGGATTACAGGCTTGAGCCACCGCGCCCGGCCCATATATCCTATTTTTTAGGGGCTCCAGAAACACTCCATTGCTTCATTGTCTTGATAATTCTTATCTTCATATAGGTAAATCCATTTTTTTTTTTCTTTTTTGGCATCATTAGCCTTCAGGTTTAGGATAAGCCATGTGGAAACATTCCTGTTGAGGTGTCAGTAGGGTTGAAAAAGCCATGGTCAGGTAGAACTGAGAAGCCCATTATGCAGGAAATAAACATAGCTTAAAGAAGAAAAACTACATGGGAATCCCATCATTGTATCAAGTACAAAATTATGATCTGTTTCCCAGTGGTTTCCTTGGGTGTCCCTCTCTGGCCAAACAACACTAGGTGAGGGCCATACCAAAAGTTGCCTGACACACACTCTCCAGTGTCCGGCCAAGACACAAACTGCTCTCCTGGTCTTGCTACTCATTTTCCCTTCTTGTGTCACCTTCATGGGTTTGAAGACAGAATTTAGTCCTCTGTCTTTTCTTGTAGATTAAGAAGCCCAATTTCTTTGAAACAAGATGGAGTAATGAAACATGTTTAAAATCTAACTTCTTGAAGAGTCTAAGCCTTTTTTGAGGTTACTCTGTTCTAAACCCTACTGGATCTTCAACCCAGTAAGAGACACAGGAAGGAAGATCTACAAGGCTTCATAGGAGACTATATTCCCACAAATAACTCCTGCTTCCTTTGAGCAGATTTCCTCGCCTTTTCTACCTACCAGTGCTGGCCTGATGTACATGATGAGTTTTGTTTTCTTACATCTACTGCCTGTTTTCCTTTTCCACTCTAGTCCAAATCTTTTTCTTATGTACATAAATTATGTCAATACTTTTAATTGCTCCTCCTATCTCAATTCTTACTGCTCTCTGAGCATGTTTTGAATTTTCTATTCCTCTGACTTCAATGACATCTTCCCAATGTCTGCTGTGCAAAATGCCATCTATCCATTATGGAACAGTGCAAAGACATCCTCTTTCATAAAACTTGCCCCCTTTGGCAAGCTCCTTTCCTTCTTGGCTTCTTAGGACAATGTCCGTGTAGCCCATGTGGTACTTAAGTCATGTAACTTTTTATCATAGTGGTAGACAGTGTGAGGAATGACTGCTAAGTTCCAGGCATTGCACTAGATGCTGCATGATGGGCCCAATGATGGAGAAAATGTGGTCCTTTTCTTTGAAGAGTTCACTCTCCAAGGTGGATTCTCAGTGGAGAAGATAACAGAGAGCCAAAAATGAGATAGCAGAGGACTCACACCTGTATTGAGATACAGACATTTATCTTGGATTTCATTAGCTTAAAGCTTCACTACATCCTTGCTACTCAAAGTGTGGTATCTGGCAACATCTGGGAGCTTGTTAGAAATTCAGAATCTCAGGCCCCACCCCAGCTTCCTGGTCTGCGTTTTAACAATATCCCCAGATGATTTTCACAAACATTAAAGTTTGAGAGATATTGTCCCAGATTAAGAGAGATTCATGTTAGTTCAGGATTATTGTTCTATCTATATAGAATTCACACTTTGTGTGCATGTTTATATCTTTCATATATGTACATAAACAAACTACACAGGCTGTATGTACAGATATGTGTGTGTATATATACACAACTAACTATAATTCTATATATTATTCATTTCTTGGTATAAAAGCAATTCTTTTAAATATTATTTTCTTTCTTTGACATAATAGATTATAAGTTAAATTTTTTCATACTTTTCTAAGGGGAGAGTACCTAAGTCAGGTGGACCCATGCACAATTTCGGGTAAGGTTTAGATTCCGGACAGTCCTATGAATGAAGCAGCATTTTTCACAGAATGAACCTGAATTGTAAATATTCATTTGAGGTGTTACCCCCTACTGCTAGAAGCACCAGGAGAGAAGTCATGAAATGTATCTATAAAGTAGTCCATTTGAGGTGGGTCCTAAATGATATACATATATGTAAAACTCTCACAGTAAGGCCATAAACATAATGGTAGGAATGATGATGCCTCGAAGTAAATTGGAGTTCTAAGAATAAGAAAAAAGGAAAGATAAGATGTTCAGTAGGCAACTGTGCACATCTGCCCAAGCAGGCACAGCATGAGGGTTGGGAGAGTTGTTAGAATTGACTGGAAAACTAGGCAGGTGCCAGGACAAAAGATCTTTTGTACTATTGTATTCAGATGATGTGATTTGTTTTAGAAAAAATATAACCTAGAAGTCTTATGGATGGAGGATGAATTGGAACAAACAGATGATAAAGCTGGGAGAGCATTTACAATGTCTAGTCATGAGATGGCATGAGCCTTTTCTAAGACAGTGGAACTAAGAAGAGATATTTAAATGAGAGTTGCAGAATTGTTACATGTGGCGGTGAAGAGAAGTAACTGTCAGGAATGTTTCTAACATTTCTTGTTTAAATGACTAATAGTAAAGTTGTGTACTGAGCTCTGAAAGATCAAATGCGTTTTAAATAGAATAGCTTCTAAATGTTTACTTTGTGTATCATAAATTTAATATATAGCCTTTATATTAAGCCCTTAGCGGATGTTGTAAACACGGAAGAAAATGGACTATCAACCTCCCTTCTCTTCTACTTTCACTTTTTTTTTTTTTTAAGGGACATTCTCACTCTGTTGTCCACGCTGGTCTTGAACTCCTGGGCTCAAGCAATCCCCCCACGCAGCTGGGAACTCACAGGCACATATCACTCTGCCTGGCCCTACTTTCTGTTATTATATTGGTCATTTGAAGTTTAATTTTCATATGGCACATTAAAATCAAAATATTGCAGCACCACTGAACAAAGAACAGCTATGCCAAGCAATCATTTCAAAGAAAATTTACTTTTACTTCCAAAGGAAATGGTTACTAAATGATAACTTCTTTTCCCTGATAATATTATGTGTTATTAACTGGGAAAGTAGATTTTCTATGGGCCCCAAGCTAGCTCAAAAATTTTTTTCCTGAGTCTCGAGTTATCACTGTTGTTCCCTGAAATAAAAGCTCTATTGCGGCAAAGCCTACAGAACCTTTCATTAAGATCATTCAAAGACTGCTTCCCAAAGATACAGATTATAGTGCCCCACAGTGGTCTGCAAAGTAACAAGATGTCTTTTTCTGCAAACTTTTCCATAACACAAAAGAAAGCCTATTTGTAACAATATACAACTGTATTTGGACTGCCATAACAAATGACCACAAACTTGGTGGTATAACACAACAGAAAGGTATTCTCTCACGGTTTTTCTGGAGGCCAGAAGTCTGAAATCAAGGTGTCTACCGGGCTGCTTTTTCTGGAGGCTCGGAGGAAGAATCTATTCAATGCCTCTCACCTAGCTTCCCGTGCTTGCTTTTTCTGGAGGCTCAAAGGCAGAATCTATTCAATGCCTCTCTCCTAGCTTCCCGTGCTTACTGGCAATGCAGAATTCTCTGGTGTGTAAATGCATCGCTGCCATCTCTGCCTCTGTCTTCACATGTCTCCCTCTCAGTCTTCTCCTCTGTGTCTCTGCATCAAATCTCCCACCCATTTCTCTTCCAAGGATGCTAGTCATTGGATTTAGGTCCTAGTCAAAATCCAGGATCTTGGGATCCTTCACTTGATTATATCGGCAAAGACCCTATTTCCAAATAAGGTCACATTCACAAGTACCAGGGGTTAGGACACGGACATAATTTGGGGGGTCGGAGGGACACAATGTAATCCTTCGCAACAAGTTTTACTTGTTATTATTTCCAAAGGAAGTAGTTACTAAAACCAAGTTTTTGTGCTGCCCAGGAGGCCAGGGACAATGAGACTGGAACTTGAATTCATTGATCTAACTGTGAACCTAAGAGGAGTAGCAAAGCTCTATTCAGATGAGTGCTTTTGGGGTGTTCTATCCAGAGTTCTTTCTAAAGTCTCTGATGGAGAGACCTCTTTTTATATTTTTTCTGTATGTTGCATCTTTCTACTTAAAAATAATTTTTTCATTAGTTTAAAATGGATGAAGATTTTTAGAATTGTTGAATCATCATCACACTTTTCTTTCTCTTACAGCAATAAATCAAAGAAAGGCAAAACGTTGCCTAGTTTGGTTGCCCACTTTTCCTCTCTTCGTTACAAGTTTATGCACCAGGTGACTTCATCCTGAAATTTTCCACATTTTCAGTTAACTTTTATTCACAGTTTTGAAAGAATCTCTAAACCATAAAAAAGGACTAAAAATTATCTGAAGTTCTTTGATGTCTCCATAAAGCAAATGTGTGTATCTGCTAGATAGCTAAATAATGTTAAATATATCAGTAAGACTAAACTCTGATCTTACATTAAGAATTTAAAAATTCTTTTGAAAGAAATTAAAGTTTAAAGAAAGCAATTTGCATGTTAGTAACTTTTATCTATAGCGCTCTCATTAGTAGCTTACAATAATATGCAACACAATTTTATATTTTAAGCAAATATTGCCAGGCGCGGTGGCTCATGCCTATAATCCCAACACTTTGGGAGGCCGAGGTGGAAGGATTGCCTGAATTTAGGAGTTTGAGACCAGCCTAAGTAAGACAGTGAGACCTTGTCCCTACAAAAAGTACAAAAATCAGCCAGCCATGGTGGTGTGTGCCTGTGGTCCCAGCTACTCGGGAAGCTGAGGTGAGAGGATGGCTTGAGCCTGGGAGGCAGAGGTTTCAGTGAACCAAGATTATGCCACTGAATTCTAGCCTGAGTGAAAGAGCCAGACCCTTTCTCAGAAAAATTAATTAATTAATTAATTAATTACGACTGTTTAAGAATGTGAATAGAGGCCAGGTGTGGTGGCTCACACCTATGATCCCAGCACTTTGGGAGGCCAAGGTGGGCGGATCACCTGAGGTGAGGAGTTTTAGACCAGCCTGACCACCATGGAGAAACCTCGTCTCCACTAAAAATACAAAAAATTAGCCGGGCATCGTGGTGCATGCCTGTATTCCCAGCTACTCAGGAGGCTGAGGCAGGAGAATTGCTTGAACCCGTGAGGCGGAGGTTTCGGTGAGCCGAGATTGCACCGTTGCACTTCAGCCTGGGCAACGAGAGCGAAACTCCATCTAAAAAAAAAGAATGTGAATAGAGATGTTTGAAATATTTGAAATATTTAAATGTAGGTTCGACCTAACTTTTTTTAAAAAATGTGTTCCTATATTGTTTAGTTAAATTCATTCCAAAATAGTCCTTGATTACCCACTTGAGCTAAGTACTGTTTTCAGGATACTATGAACAGACAGACAAGTTCCCTTTTTCACGGAGATGTCATTCTAGTAGGACAATACAGACAATAAATATGCAGCAGGATAATTTCAGATACTGATGAGTGCAATGAAGATGATAATGTAGGATACTGTGATTGAGTGTGACATGAGTGGAGGGTGAGAGATGACTGCTTTGGCTAAAGTAGGTACAGAAGCCCACCCTAAGAGGATGATGTTTGAACTGAAATTGAAGGATGAAAAGGTACTTTTAATACTGCTAAAATGGTTCACGTTATTAGGGAAGAAAAATTCATCTAGTGTCGCATTAAGCATAAGCAGTCTAAAGGAAGAAGGAACTATGTCAAGTGGCTTCAGGACAAGACTTGAAGCCAGAACATTTATTTCTGGAGCTGATGATTCATCAGCGACCTGACTTCACCTTATTTATATGTCCAGAAACCAAATGGTATTATTCCAGACTCAGGTCCGTGTTCCTCTACCCAGATGCAATTTTCTCCCATCAATTCTGGCTGCAAGAGAAACATCTCAGCAGCCAATAGCTGGAAGTAAAGGCTGAAACTGAAATTCTACAGAATGCTTTCTCCAACCCACCATTGCTCCCTTTTTCTTACCCACAACCTGTACACGGTTTCACATGTGACCAAGTATTTTGTGGTTCCTGAGGTTCGAAGGGGTGGATCTAGAAAAGCCTGGCAATAATGAGAAGATTTGGAACAGGGCCGGATTTTTAGCACAGAAGCAGGGCAGAGAGGCATTTAGTAGAGAGGCTTTCCAATCGATTACTTAGTCTCTCCATGCTGTAAAAAGTTTGCGTGGATAAATCAATTCAGCAGAATACCTACCTTGAAGTTATGGTCAGGTTTTTATTTTGTGTTAGAGATCAAGTTTCTCTTGAAGTCCAAACCAATGGTCATCATTACTAGTATTTATTAGTTCCCTTTCTTCTTTCTGTTTTTTTTGTTTTGTTTTGTTTGTTGTTGTTGTTGCTGTTTTTGCAGAGTCTCACCCTGTCACCCAGGCTGGAGTGCAGTGGTGCGATCTCGGCTCACTGCAACCTCTACCTCCCAGGTTCAAGTGATTCTCCAGTCTCAGCCTCCCGGGTAGCTGAGACTACAAGTGTGTGCCACCACATCCAGCTAATTTTCTTCTTATTTTTAGTAGAGATGGATTTCACCATGTTGGCTAAGTTGGTTTTGAAATCCTGACCTCAGGGGATCCACCTGCCTCGGCCTCCTACAGTGCTGGGATTACAGGCATGAGCCACCATACCCAGCCCCTTTTCTTCTTTCTTTGTAAAATCAAAAACTGAGCTATAATTTACATGCTATAAAATGTGTACAGATCACTCAGTGTTGACAAATGTATACATCTATACACATGCCACACAATGAAGATATCAACTATTGCCATCACCTTAAGGGTTTTCTTATGTTTCTTCCCATTCCATTTCTATTCCTCTATCCTCCATTCCGAGAATATTGATCTACTTTCTATTACTATAAATTTTTCATTCCTAGAGATTCATATAAATTGAATAATACAGTATGTGGTCCTTTTTTCCTCTTAGCATGATACGTGGAGATTTATCAGTGTTGCCTTTGTTCACTGAGAAATATACCATTGTATAGATGTACCACAATTTATCCACTTGCTTCTTGATGGACACTTGGATTGCTTCCAATTATTTGCTAATATGAATAAACATGTTATTAATATTCCAGTACAGGCCATTTGTTTTCACTTTTCTGGAGTAAATATCTGAGAAATTGCTGGGTTGTAAGGTTAAGGGTATATTAAACTTTGTAAGAGACTTCCAAATAGTTTTCCAAAGTGGCCAAACCATTCTGCATTCTCACCAACAATGTATGAGTGTTCAGATGCTCTTACGTTTACCAACACTTGGCATTCTATACATATACATATTTAAATATATGTATACACATGTATAGCCATTTGATTGGGTGTGTTGTGGTAATGTACTGTGATTTGCGTTTTCATTTCCCTGATAACTAAGCATTTTTATGCTTACTGACCATTCATACATCTTCCTTTGTGAAGGGTCTAGTCCAATGTTTTGTGCATTTTAATTGGGTTGATTCTTTTTATTGAATTGTGAGAATTCTTTACATATTGTAGATATAGTCCTTTGTGAGATAAATGTGTTGTGCCTATTATCTGCCAATATGCAGTTTGTCCTTTCATTTTATTAATGTTAATTTTCAAAAAGCAGAAGAGTTCCCTTTCCTATTATGTTGCTGATTTTTTACTTGTTTTTCTCTTCTTGTCATTTCCCTGATTTGTGAATATTAGAAAACTAAATATACAATTTGCAGTAATACATATTGCTAAATATTCAATGGTAAAAAACAATTGTCCTGTAGCATTGAAGGAATGTTCAATATCCATCACTGCCTGTATTCATTTTATTAGTTTTCTACAGTTGCTGTCACAAATTACCACAAATAGAGCATCTTAAGATGACATATTTATTATTTCATAGATGTGTAGATATGAAGTCTTATTATAGCATGGTTCAGGTGGTTCAGGTGGTTCTCTGCTCCCAGTAGCTTAAGGCCAAAATCGAGGCATTAGCAGGACTGCATTTCTTTCAAGTTCATCCAGGTTATTGGCAGAATCCAGTCCATTGCATTTGTAGAACTCAGGTCCCTGGTGCCTTACTGGCTGTCAACTAGGGGTCATTCTCAGTTTCTAGGGGCTATCCATATATCCTGGCACATGACCTCCTTCCAAGCTTACAGTGGTGGGTTGGGGCGGGGTGGGGGGGCTTTCCGAAGGTCTCCAAGTCCCTAAAGAGAACATAGGATTCTGTCTACCATGCTGCCAAACCAATATCCATACTACCAGTGAAGGGAAACAGATCCAGCAACAGTTTGGACCTAGAAATCCTAAGAGGATGCTTACATTACAAGTTGGGATGCCAGTCCTATCATAAATAATTACACCAATGTTAAACATTAGTTTATAATGTAAGAGATTGTGGGTGAGGTGTGAGTTATAGATATTCTTCATCAGTAACTTATCCAACTGTCACTTTTTACCTCTTTTTAATTACTGTCATATTGGGTATGAGAAATAAAATTTTTTTCTTTTGCTTTTTTTTCTTTAGCAATTAATTTGAAGGATACTCTAAACAATTACTTATTAATAACTTGTATCTGGAAATCTATAGGCCTAATTAATCTGAGATGTTTATTGAGAATTTGCTAACACTGGTAAATGTAAAGAAATCATAACAGCCAGAGGTACTAAAAGGCTACAAATGTTCTTCCTCTTTTACTCTTTCATCCTATTCTATATCCTTTCACCTATTTGAAGAGTGATATAGGATATGTGAAAGGTACTAGAAAATATATATGGTGTTTTCATTGTTAAGTTGTTGTATTAGTTGGCTAAAGCTGCCAAAACAAAATACTGCAGACTGGGTAGCTTAAACCACAGACACCTGTTTCCAAGTCCAAGCTCACGGTGCCAGTGGCATTGCTTTCTTCTGAGGCCTCGCTTCCTGGCTTGCAGATGGGGCCTTGTCGCTGTGTCCTCACGTGGCCTTTTCTCTGTGCATGTGTGGAGAGAGAGGGCTCTCTTGTATCTCTTCCTCTTCTTATAGGTACACCAGTTCTATTGTATTAAGGACCCAACCTATGACCTCACTTAACCATTATTACCTGCTTAAAAGCCCTATCTCCAAATATAGTCACATTGGGCATTTGGACTTGAACCTATGAATTTAGGAGGGCACACAATTCAGTCCATAACAGTTGCTTTAATGACATTTTTACAATGAATGAATGAATGACAAATTGAGGTTATGGTTAGATTGTGGCCCCCACTCAAAAAATACATATGCTGAAGTCCTAACTCTTATAACTTGAAAATGAAATCTTATTTGGAAACAGAGACTTTGTAAATTATTTTACAAGTTGGTTCATGGCCTTTACTTTAATTATTTAACATAAGGTGGGCCTTTAATAATCTATAAGAGTAAACAGTTACTAAAAAACTAATTCATATCACTTTTTTATTGTGGTAAAAAAAACACAAAACGTGAGATCTACCCTCTCAACAAATTGTTAAATGTGCAAGACATTAGTTAACTATAAACACAATGATGTAGAATAAATCTTCAGACCGTTTTCATCTTGCATAACTGCTACCTTACACCCATTACATAATTCCCCGTTTCCCCCAAGCCCCAGCAATCACATTCAACTTTCTGCTTCGATGATGTGTTAGGCTGTTCTTGCATTGTTATAAATACCTACGACTGTGTAATTTATAAAGAAAAGAGGTTTAATTGGCTCACTGTTCTGCAAACTGTACAAGTATGGTACCAGCATCTGTTTGACTTCTGAGGAGGCCTCAGGGAAGTGTTTACTCATGGTGAAAGGCAAATGTGGAACAAGCATGTCACATGGCAACAACAGGAGCAAGAGGAAAGGGCAGGTTACACACTTTTAAACATTTAGAACTTGTGTGAACTGAGCAAGAACTCACTTATCACCAAGGAGAGCTAAACCATTCATGAGGGATCTGCTCCAGTAGTCCAATCACCTTGAACCAGGTTGCACCTCTAACATTGGGAATCACATTTCTACATGAGATTTGGAGGAAACAAACATCCAAACTATATGAGATGAATTTGACTACTTTGGATATACCATGTAAGTGGAATCATGCAATATTTGTCCTTCTGTGACTGCCTTATGTCACTTGACATAATGTCATCAAGGTTCAACCATGTTGTAGCATATGACAGATGTAATGTTTAATTTGACTGGACCATGGGGTACCTAGACATTTGTCTAAGCGTTATTCTGGGTGTGTCTGTGACAGTGTTTCTGAATGAGATTAACATGTGAATTTGTAGCCTGAGTAAAAGAGACCACCCTTCCCAATGTGAGTGGGCCTTATCCAGTCAATTGAAGACTTGACTAGAACAAAAAGGCGTTTCTCTTTGTCTCAAGATATTTTTAAAAATTTCCTTTTGGTTTCTTCTTTGACTCATTTAAAAATAAATTTCCACATACTTGTGAATTTTCCAGTCTTATTTCTGCAGTTGATTTCTCACTTCATTTTACTGTGTCCAGACAAGATACTTGTTATTATGTCAATCTTCTTAAAATTATTTACTTGTTTCATGACCTTACATGGGATATATCCTGGAGAATGTTCCATGTGCTTGTGGTAATGTGTATTCCACTACCATTGAGTGAAATATCTGTTAGGTTAATTTGGTCTATAGCTTTATTCAAGACCTCTTGTTTCTATACTGATCTTTGTTCTCAATGTAATATTATTAAAAATGGTATATTAAAATCTCCTACTATTGTGATGCTGTCTTTTTCTCCCTTCAGTTCTGTCAACATTTTCTTTGTATATTAAAGTGCTGTGATATTGCCTATACATATATATTTATGATTTTTATGTCCTCCTGCTGAATTGGCCCTGTTATCCTTATGTAAGGATCTTCTTTTCTCCTGCAACAGTTTACAACTTAAAGTCTATTTTGTCTGATAAAGTCTATTTTGTCTGATATGAATATTGCCATATCTGCTCTCTTTGGTTACTATTTGCATGGAATTTCTCTTTGCATCCTTTCACTTTTAGCCTATGTGTGTCCTTCAATCTAAAGTGGGTCTCTTGTAGACAGCATATAGTTGGACCATGATGCTAGTCATTCAACTACTATGTCTTTTAGTTGAAAGTTTAATTTGCATCTAAAGTAATCATTGATACAAAAAACTTATTAAAACAATTTAAATGTTTTTGTGTCTGCCTTGTCCTTTTTGTCCCTCTTCTTCTCTTCGCTGTCTTCTTTTGTGTTTTGTTGATTTTTTTTAAGTGCTATAATTGGATTTCTTTCTTATTTCCGTTTGTGCATCTTCTACAGGCATTTTCTTTGTGGTTACCATGGGACTTTCATAAAACATCATATAGTTACAACAAACTATTTTAAGCTGATAACTTCAATAGCATACAGAAACTACAATTTTACTTCCTTCTGCACACACTTATGTTATTGATGTCATGAATTACATTTTTGTATTGCGTATCCATTAGCATACTTTTATGGTTTTATATGCTTTGTCTTTTAACTTCTGTAGAACAATTTAAAGTGACTTAGGCACCACTGTTACAGTATTACAGTGCTCAGTATTTGTCTATATATTTACCTTTATGAATAAGCTTTATACTTTCATATATTTTGCTTTGCTATTTAACATCTTTTCATTTCAGCTTGATGATCTCCCTTTGGCATTTCTTGTAAGACTGCTCTAAAAATGATAAACTCCCTCAGCTTTTGTTTATCTGAGGAAGTATTTGTCTCTTTTTACTTTTGAAAGACAGTTTTGGCAGATGTATTCTTGATTGGTAGTATTTTTTCTTTTAGCACTTTGAATATATTATTCCACTCCTTTCTGGGTTGCATGGTTTCTGCTGAGAAATCCACTGATAGCCTTATGGGGTTCACATTATGAAACGAGTTGCTTTTCTCTTGCTGCTTTCAAATTCTCTCTTTGTCTTGACTTTTGACAATTTTGTTGTAATGTCTCTAAGTATGGATTCCTTTGGATTTAGGGATTTAAGTATTTAGGGTGATCCTGTTTTAGGTTATTTGGGTTTTTTAAATCTAAATGTAAATTTTCTTCCTCAGATTTGGTGAGTTTTCAGCCATTATTTCCTTAAATAAGCTTTCTGTACTTTTCTGTCTCTGTTCTCCTTCTGGGACCCTCATAATGAGTATGTTAGAAACCCCATAAGTACTTAGGCTTTCTTAACTCTTTCATTCCTTTTTTCTTTTTCCTCCTCTAACTGGTTAATTTCTAATGACTAGTCTTCAAGTTCACTGATTCTTTCTACTGCTTGATCAGATCTGCTTTTGAACTCATCTAGTGGTTTTCTTTTTTGAGACCAGTTATTACATTCTTCAGCTCCAAATTTCTATTTGGTTATTTTTTACATTTTCTATTTCTGTGTAGAAATTCTCATTTTGTTTATGCATCATTTTTCTAGGCTCATCTCTTATTTCTTCATATTTATTGTAACTCTGTGTAACTATTCGTGTATTTGAAAAAAACGGCCACCTCTGCCAGTCCTTTTGGACTGGCTTTGTATAGAGAAAGACCTGTACCAATCAGTCATGCTAGAAGTTATAGGGGCCTCTTAAACCGTTTTTGTGTATGTGACTTTTCAGGACGCATGCTTGTAGATTCCTCACTTGGGAGATTTGCCAGTTTCATTTTTCATCAGTTTTCAATCTCTTGCTCCCTCTAGTGTCTGTCACTCAGGTATTATTAGCATTGGGTTTTTTAATACTTAATTTTTATTTTTATTTCACTAGTTTTGGGGGTACATGTGGTTTTTGGTTACATGGCTAAGTTCTTTAGTGATTTCTGATATTTTGATGCACCCATCACCCAAGCAGTGTAAACTGTACCCAATGTGTAGCCTTTTATCCCTCACCTTCCTCCCATCCTTCCCCTCGGAGTTCCTAAAGTCCATTATATCATTCTTATGCCTTTGCATCCTGATAGCTTAGCTCCCACTTATAAGTGAGAACATATGCTATTTGGTTTTTTATTCCTGAGTTACTTCACTTAGAATAAATGGCCTCCAGCTCTATCAAAGTTGCTGTAAAAGGCACTATTTTGTTCCTTTTTATAACTGAGTAGTATTTCATGGTGTATATATACCACATTTTCTTTGTCTACTCTTTGGTCAATGGGCATTTAGGTTGATTCCATATCTTTGCAATTGCAAACTGGGCTGCTATAACCATGCATGCATATGTGTCTTTTTCATATAATGACTTCTTTTCCTTTGGGTAGATACCAAATAGTGAGATTGCTGGATTGAATCATAGTTCTACCTTTAGTTCTTTAAGGAATCCATAGTGGTTGTACTAATTTACATTCCCATCCGCAGTGTAAAAGTGTTCCCTTTTCATCACATCCACACCAGCAGCTATTATTTTTTGACTTTTTACTCCTTCTTGTAGGAGTGAGTTGGTATCTCGTTGTGGTTTTAATTTGCATTTCCCTGATAATTCCACCGTTTATACAAAACATAAATTCTAAATACATCTTCCTCACTTTGTTTTTACATGCATTATCAGGATTAGCAGTTGGCTTTCTTTCAGTCTCTTTTTTTGAAAAGGAATAAGGTTGTATCATTTCAAAAGAGTAGAGAACAAGAAACCACAGATGTAGCTGTGCTCAGGAGCCAAGCAATCCACTCCCATACCCTATAACTCAGCCTGTGTGGTATAAATGTATATACAAATTTCTTACATGTCATCAACCTTTGAGGTCAAAGCTATAATGGTAAATGGTTAATCCATTAAGGCCCTAGGTGGAGGTTATGGTAATTAAAGCTAAGCCCTAAATGCCAGTAAACATAGATGATGTGGGACTATGTTCAAATCATACCAAGAAAGGGATATTGTAGCAATTTGTGTGATAGCTTTCCAAATTACTTTCATCAAATGATACTGGATTCCTACAAGAAAAATCCACCCTGAACATTATTTGGAAGATACCAACACTCAATATCATGCATTAATACTAATTTCAAATAAAAAATTAAAGAAGGGAAAGTAAGCACATTTTAGAAGAAAATATGTATTATTTAGGAAGTTTTTGAATTTATGGAGCAGTTGAAAACATAATACTTCAAGTTCATTAGAACCTAAAAGCAATGATTTCTGCCCCTGTCAGATATCATCACGGGAAGACCCCTTTTGGTGTGTGTTCTTTATTAAGAACATTCATCTTCATGCCAATCAATGCCACCAGTTGATTCTAAACTCCATGGTAACAGTATTAACTATTAGGAATACGAAGAGTAGCAATAAAAATAATAATTATAGTAAATGTCTGCTTAGAGAAAATTTTCAGCTCCTTCAGGAGTTTGATTTCTTCTTTGTCTCATTGAGGCAAATTATAATGATTGTTTTGTCAGTTGCTACTGGAGATCTTTTAGCTTCATACCACATCAGCTCAGAGATCCCAAGTCTGTCACTCAGCTAATGTTAATTAACCATTTGGGGCCCTGAAGGGAGCTGTTGTTTTCTGATTCCTTCCATTGAATTATATAGAATAAAAATCAGTGTTCCCTTCCTTGACACAGTACTCCTTTAATCCCGCAATGCTCTGGGGTAATTTTAAATCAGATACATTGAAAAGACATTAACTTCTACAATAGTATTGTACAATTAAAACTATATATGTAAATCCAAGAGATTGGAGGAGTCTACATATATTGAGTTTCTTATTCAACAATAACTGATGATTTTTATATAATTGAGAGTAAATCTTTATCAGATGATGAGACTCATAGAGGATAAAAGGTCAATTATTATTGTAATTTTTTAAATCTCTTCTACCCTATCTTGTAAGTCAATGAATAGCTGTGTAGAAACAAGAAGTAATATGGATCAAATGACAACAAAGAAAAAATTCTAGAATTCTTCTTTTATTGGGAACTCTGTAAAAACAGTGTCTCTCATGTTTGTCACTACTGTATCTCCTGGCACAGTGTGTGACATGCGGTCATGCAATAAATAACTGTTGAATGAAGGAAAGGCATGATGACTTATGTTTTTACAATTTTTGCTACATAAATTACCATTGAGACAACCAAGGAGCTCTACAAAAAAAAATGTTTCTAAAGAAATTAACCCTCACATCCTTTTCAGATGTGAATGCAGTTACCAGAGGACTTCAGGCAGGCGGCCAGGCGTGGCACTGCGCTGTGATGCTGCAAATGTTTATGATTTTCTCTGCTTTACCCTGAGGCAGTAGATTTTCACTTTTGGCATTCTCTAGGCATTTGTGCATTTTAGAATTCGCTGCAGTGCACTGTATATTTGCCCCATCTAGTGAAGGTGTGACCCTCACTCAGTGGGGAATCTGTTCAGGGACTAGTATGTGTCAAGCCACATGGAAATCACAAAGAAGAGCGCTCACTCTGCTTTATTCATACGCCACGGTATTGGAGACCTGAGCTCTCGGGCTGCAACTGTTTAGTAGCCAGAGACCCATTTTTTATATCAAATAGAAGGTCAGTTGAAACATAAATGTTTGGTTTGGAAGACTAGTCTAGATAAACATGAGGTGAAGAAGAATATTCTATTGTGGGTTCTCTTTTGGGTTCAGTGTCTATCATGTGGGGTTTTTTTGTTTGTTTGTTTTTGTTTTTGTTTTTTGTTTTTTTTTTTGTTTACGGGTCTTATTCTGCCCCCCAGGCTAGAGTGCAGTGGTGTGATCTCCATTCACTGCAACCTCCGCCTCCCGGGTTCAAGCAATTCTCCTGCCTCAGCCTCCAGAGTAGCTGGGACTACAGGCACCTGCCACCACACCCAGCTAATTTTTGTATTTTTAGTAGAGAAGGGGGTTTCACCATGTTGGCCAAGCTTGTCTCGAACTCCTGGCCTCAGGTGATCCACCCACCTCAACCTCGCAAAGTGCTGGGATTACAGGTGTGAGCTACCACACCTGGCTATGTGGTTCTTATTTGTTTCTCTGATTCTACAGCCTCAGCCTAGTCATTCAGTCAATCTGTCCACAAATACTTCTTGAGGGTGGGATTTGAGGGTCTGCTCTCTGCTAGCTGGTAGGGTACGGATACAGAGGTTCAAAGATTGTGTGTGTCTAGGTAGCTCAGTGCCTGGCAGCATGGGCACTCAATTCACACGGCAAACTCATGTAGCACTGAATGAGACAGAAACTGCTCTTGCCTCGATGAGCTTACAGCCCATTCTACTGACCACTCTCAGAAAAGTTTTGAAGCTCAGTGGAGAAAACCAGGCTACAATAATCTCAGCAGTCCTAGTTTTTCCTCTACTATAGTCTCTTCCTTTCATTGTGAATGCCAAAATCTCTTAATTTCCTATTATGGACCCCTGGCTTGAATAAGAAGCCAAAATATGAAATGCTTCTTCCTAATCTTAGAAGTAGAAGATACTACTTCAGGCTGGAAGAGTCACCAAAGGCTTCTCTGAAGAGAGGAGAAATATGCAGTTTGTGGAGATGACACTGCAAACAAAAATCCAGAGGCACAAGAGGCTGAAATCAATAAAAATATGATTTTGTGCTCATATGAGGCACAAGGTGCTTTTTAAAATCAGTTGAGTATATGTGCGTGGTTTATTTCTAGGTTCTCTGTTCTATCCCATTGACCTATGCATTTATCCCTCTCACGATACCATACCATCTTGATAACTGCTATATAGTAAAAAAAGTCAGGTGCAGTGATTCCTCCAACTTGATTCTTCTTTTTCAAAATCTTCTTATCTATTATAGGATTTGTGACTTTCCATATACATTTTAAAATAAGCTTGTTTTTGTCTATAGGAACCTTGCTGAATTTTGATAGGAATTTAATTAAATTTATAGATTAATCAAAGGCTAAAATGCTTTTATGTGTACAAAATCATTTTCCCACCTTGAAACCCATGATAAAGTTCCCATATTGACAACACACACACACACAAACACACAAACACACACACACACACACACCCCACACACAAATTCAATGAGAGTTGGGCATTGTTTTTTCATATAAAGCAAGGAAGACTGCAGAACCCTTTGCAACAGGAGTGACCCTATAACACTGGTTCAAATAGGAACTAGAACAAGAAGTAAAGTTCTACAATGAGATGTAATGCCACATCCTAGGTTGAATGTCAACATAAGGAGCCTCTTATCTCAGTAGGAGGTCACAGCTGACAGGGAGGCCTGACTCACTTTGTGGAGCATTATCAGTCAACCTGAACCATAGAAGCTCACTTCTAATTTTCCTCATACTGAGAAAATAATTTAGAAATGGCAATTTTCTTCCTAGGCTTATAATTTTCTTTGCATTACATGAAAATTTCATTTCAATTGGCTTATGATAGAACAGCGTTCTGACACTTCAAATCCATGAATTAAAACAAAACGAGGCCAGGCGCGGTGGCTCAAGCCTGTAATCCCAGCACTTTGGGAGGCCTAGACGGGCGGATCACGAGGTCAGGAGATCGAGACCATCCTGGCTAACATGGTGAAACCCCGTCTTTACTAAAAAATACAATAAACTAGCCGGGCGAGGTGGCGGGCGCCTGTAGTCCCAGCTACTCGGGAGGCTGAGGCAGGAGAATGGCATAAACCTGGGAGCAGAGCGTGCAGTGAGCTGAGATCCGGCCACTGCACTCCAGCCTGGGCAACAGAGTGAGACTCCATCTCAAAAAAAAAAAAAAAAAAAAAAAACGAAGCAAAATTTGGACAGTGGCAAAACAGCACATCACTAAATTCACTGTTACAAACTAATGCAAGCACTGGAAGCTCAGCTCTATGGCTGTCTAACAATCTTATATGATTAGTATTTTATTTTAAAATAATTACTAGTATTATTCAATATTTAGCTAATATAATCTGTCATAAAAATGGCAATAGCTTTGTGGGAGTGTAAAATGGTGCTGCTGCTGCTATGGAAAACACTATAGTGGTTCCTCTAAAGGTAAAATATAGTATTATTATATGATCTAGCAGTCTCACTTCTGGGTATATATCTAAGGGAACGGAAAGCAGGATCCCAAAGAGATTTCTGTATACCTGTGTTCACTGCAGCATTATTCACAACAGCCCAGAGGTAGAAGCAACCCACATGTCTATCCACAGATGAATGGATAAAGATAATGTGGTATATCCATACAACAGAATATTATGCAGCCTTCACAAAGGATATCCTGTCACACATTACCACATAAATGAACCTTAAGGATATGATCTTAGATGAAATAAGCTACTCGCAAAAAGACAAGTACTATATAATTCCACTTATATGAGGTATCTAAGGTCCTCAAACTCATCAGAACCTAAGGTGGAATGATGGTTGCCAGGAGCTGAGGGTAGAGAGAAATGGAGAGTTGTTATTCAATGGGTACAAAGTTTCCCATTTGCAAGATGCGAAAGTTCTGGATATCTGTTACATGACAATGGCAATAACAGTTATCACAGCTTTACTAAAATTTTATGTTATGTGTTTTTTAACATTTTTTTAGAAAGGACAAGAGTAGTCATGCTGAGACTAAATACTTCCTTACTCTTAAGAAAAAGAATTGAAGGTTTAGCTTTTAAAGCTTGTTATCCCCATATAAACTGAGTTTTGTTGTAGACTGGACATGGATTATTTCCAAATTTGCTTTGGAGGTTGATGCTAAATATACATCACTATGTGCAAAGCTTAAAAGGGAGAGTTATTTAAAATAGATTAAATGATGTGGAATAAAACTTCCAAAAGCTGTAATTGAAAGTGTCAGAAACATTAGCTTTGCAACAAGTAACATTTAATCACATAGATTATACAGAAGCATACATTTTTGTAGGTTGTTTTCTTCAATCAAATTTACATTTTAATCTGCCGAGACTGTTCATCACTTTTGACTGTCTGGTACCAAGCAGCTTGTCAGAACTTACAAATGCAAACTGCCTGCATTAGGAATAGGACTTCTCCTTTAAGTACTAAGATAATGAAAGTTTAATTAGAATACTTCAAGATTGCAAGTGTCTGAGTGTAGTGAGATTAATATAAAGGACTTTTTGTCTATCTGTATTTCTTTAGTTACTGAAATTATAATCATTTAAAAATTGTGATCCTTTATGCTCATAAAATGGTTTAATTAAGGTTCACTAAAACGTAAAACTTTTCAAAGTTGGACACTTGCAAAATGATAGTATGACAGGCTATCCGCTGTTGCTGTCAGAGGAAGCTGTGAGATGCACATGAGTTCTCTTCAACGGCTGGATTGGGAGAGGGTACTTATGGTCATTTTGGTGGGTCTGCTAAAATGAGAGGGTTCCGAAGAGAAAACCCCCCATATATCTGCTGGCCTCAGCAGCTCTCTTGATGCATGTATGAAATCCCGACTCCTGGTTGGGCACGCTGGCTCATATCCGTAATTCTAGCGCTTTGGGAGGCCGAGAGAGGCAGATTGCCTGAACTCAGGAGTTCGGGACCAGCCTGGGCAACACGGTAAAACCCTGTCTCTACTAAACTACAAAAAATTAGCCAGGCATAGCGGCATAGTCCCAGCTCCTCAAGAGGCTGAGGTAGGAGAATTGCTTGAACCTGGGAGGCAAAGGTTGCAGTGAGCCCACTGCACTCCAGCCTGGGTGACAGAGTCAGATTCCGTCTCAATAAATAAAGAAATCCTAACTCCTCTTCATAGTTGTCCAGGGAATGTATTTTCCCTATGAGCAGACTTTGAAGCATCCCTTCATCTTGATTTCCCCAGTATCATAAAAAGCTGCTATCTCAATAAAGTACAAATGTGTGTGTTCATTAATATCACTATAACAAATTGTAGTTTGTAGTGTGTGTATTTATTTATATTCTGTTTTATGATACAAATGCCATCCGGTACAGTACAAATGTCACAAGGAAGATTAGTTAAGAACTGAGGGTGAATCCATGCAAGCACAGCATCTTCCTAGAATATGCATTTTTGGCCAGCAATGACAGTGACCCAGATAAAAATATTGTAATGATTAAACATTTACCAAACCATAAGGATTATACACTTCCCCCAAAACACCTCAATGGGTTTGCATTTGTTTACACGGAGTGACGGGACAGAAGACGTGGCATAAATTGCTCCTGTTGTTATTTGGTGCATTAGAAAACAAAGCCTTGGGAGAAGCCAGTGAGGAGACCATCAAACCACCACTGTAGTGTGACAGGTCCCCCATCAGGTTGCTTAAGGGTATACATCCACTGCTTGAACCACGAAGGCCAGGCAGTGAGCCGAGACCATGGTGCCCAGCCGAGGAGCAGGTGTCCCTGAGAACTCAAACATCCCAGAATGTAGGTGGGAACATACCAAGGAAAATAGTCTCATTGCAAATACACAGTAGGCAAATAGCCAGAAAATTAGCTTAAAAGCTGCTGAGAGACGGGTGACGGGAGTTGTGTGCTGCCACCCAGGATTGCCCTGTATATAAGTCTTAATAAACTCATCTACTCATCAAGCTGGATTCATCCAAGTCATTCTTTGGTCTCTTGGCCCCTTCCCAGTTCGGAGGTGGGGGAAATTACAATCCCAGGTTTTTCTCATAACCACCACCAAGCATGCACTGTGAATCTACCACTTGTGAGGCATCATGCTACTTAGCAAGGGGTCCAAATCTAAGGAAATCATCCCTGTATTCCACACAAAGAAATAGATACCCAAGGAATTAGATTAAACGTGTTATGAAGATTCGAAGAAAGAATAAATTCCTGTTAGAAATTATTTCATATAAAGCCCCACTGCTATTTTTACTACAGAGAATCTACCTGTATTAGGTCAAAAAAGATGGTACTTATGTTTTATGAACATAAAAGTAGTAATAGCTCCTTGGGTCCATGCAAATAATACAGACTGGAAAATCTATTTACTTTAGCATAAGGGCAGGATAAATGCTATTCATAAGTTGATTATTGTGTGGTGATCGTAAGGGAGACCAGGAGAGCATAATTAGAATGTAGAATTCTTTGTTATTAAGCATTGCTATCTGGTTCCCTGTGCTCAAATGATTCCCTATGGCTCGAATGAGGATGAAAGAGTTAATCAAATAGCTTCTATCAGTAAAAATATGGATTAGTCCAGATAATAGCAGGCTCGCAGGTGAACATGAGGGTGGTTCAAAATGAATTCAGTCCTGGTCGCTTGGAGTCTAAGATGTCTATGGGCCATCCAGATAGAACTATAGAGGAAGAGCTTGAATATTGCCATCCAAACTTCAAAGTGGAGATCTGGATAGGAGACACAGACTTTGGAATACTAAGAATAATAAATGTTGCCACAGTGCAAGTAGAAGATATTAAGAGTTTACAGCTGCCAGAAGGGGTGCTGAATGTAAGGAGCCATAGTTTTTACACGAGGTAGAAGGACAAATGCTTCAACAATGGCATGACAGTCTGGCACAGTGGCTCACACCTGTAATCCCAGCACTTTGAGAGGCCAGGGGTGGATGACTTGAGCCCAGGAGTTTGAGATCAGCCTGGGCAACATGGTGAAACTCCATTTCTACCAGAAAAACAAAAAATTAGTTGGGCATGGTGGCATATGCCTGGAATCCCAGTTACTTAGGAGGCTGAGACGCGAGAATCACTTAAACCCAGGAGGTGGAGGTTGCAGTGAACTGAGATCGTGCCACTGCACTCCAGTCTGGGTGACAGAGTAAGACTCAGTCTCAAGAAAAAAAAAAAGAAACAGAAACAGAAAAGAGTAGCATGGAGAATACAAAGATTACTAAGATTAAATCTCAGCCTGAATCTACTCGAGGTTGGAAGAATAGACCAAATCCATCTAAAAGGGCCAATTAACATTCTGTATCTTCAAGGGGATGCCAGCTTTCAGTTCAAGCAAAGGAGGTGCAAGGGGTTCTCAACAAAGAAGTTAAAGATGTTGATACTGTTTGGATGTTTGTCTGTACCTGAATCTCACACTGAAATGTAATCTCCAGTGTTGGAGGTAGGACCTGGTAAGAGGTGTTTAGATCATGGAGACAGATCCCTCATGAATGGCGTGGGCCATCCTTTTGGTGGTAAGTGAGCTATCAGCCTGAGTTCACACAAGATCTGGTCTTTTAAAAGTATTTGGCACCTCCTCCTCCACACTCTCTCACTTGCTCCCACTTTGCCTTCCGCCATGAATAAAATCTCCCTGAGGCCTCCCCAGAAGCTATGCAGATGCCGGCACCATACTTCCTGTACTGCCTGCAGAACCATGACCCAATTAAATCTCTTTTCCTTATCAATTACCCAGTCTCAGATATTTATTTATGGCAACACAAGAACAACTTAATACAGATGTCAAAGATTTCATTTACTACATTAAATGCTCCAAGTTCTCAAAGGGGAAAGCGGGAATGAAATGGAAGGGAAGCAAAGGAAAAGGAAGAGCAGTGAATTACATAATTTTGAGCCAGATGAAAGAATTCACACAGTGACACGTGGCATGAGATTATGAGAAAGGAAAGAAGCCCAAAGGGCTTATAATACTTTGAAAAAAAATGTGAAGCATGGTGGAATTTTCTAACCTCAGTATTGCTAAAAGACTTTGTCCCAGCAGGTCCAGTCTGAAAAATGACACAGGCCTCTCTGGAAGGAGTTGATCATTTTGCTTGATTGAGAGCAGGCCAAGGGATTTGTATCTCAGGTGAGCAACAGTAGGATTAACTTGTTTTCAGGACTCCCACAAACACTAAACACAGCAGCACCCCTCAGTGGATGGGAGACCTCCACAGAAGCCACCAACAGGTGGCATTCATAAAGGTCTGTCACAATGTCAACATTCCCTTCTTTTTCTTCTCCTTTATTTTGTTCTATAATAAATATTTATTGAGAGTTTATAATTCCAGGTAGCTGTCCTAGAGCTTGAAGACACAGAGATAAATAAAGCATATCCCCTGCCCTCCAGATGCTCAAAGCAAAATAATGCTAGTAGTTATATTGATCAAGAAAAATGCTATGAGACAGCCATGAAGACGAATACTTGCAATCTGAATATATCAGAGCCAGTCAGATATCAGAGATCAGCTCTTGATACATAAAAATTTTAATAAAAGATGAGAAATATCCTTTGGCATCATTCTTCACATATTTCCTATGACTGCTGTTCACTGCTGTCAAGTATAACATTGTGAAGGTAATCATGTAAGGAAAGGATAGTGAAAATGATGTCAGTGATAGATTTTAGAAAACATACCAGCGTAAATATTATTCCATTTATTGAATCATCATAGTATACGAGCAGACCTTGCCAGTTCTGTTAGCATCTACTCTGTAGTCTGACCTGTCCTCACCAGGTGAGGAGAGATCGCTTATTCTTTACAGAGGCCATGCCCTTCTACCCCTCATTGTTCATGTCTGCTCCATCCTCCGCCTGCTATCTTCTCATCAGCTGACAAGTGTCAGTGAAACAGTTCAGTCTAAGGGCTGCTTTTGGGTCTCATCACAAAACAGATCCAGCCTCTCCTACTCCCCATGATCCACAGTCACCTCTCACCAAAACCAGGATCTCACCAGCATAGATTGCTCTAGCCTAGCAACTCAATAAGAGGTTTCAGCCCTCACTACCAGGGCACACATTACATTGCTATAATTTATTCATTACACCTTATTGAGTGCCTGCTAAGACCTGGGAATTCAGTATGATTAAGACATGGTTTCCTTCACTAAAAAACTGAGGAAGGGAAAACAACAAAATATTCTCTGAGAGCAACAGGGGTTACTTAGAGAGTGAGCATGAGGCATAGACAAAATCGTCTTGTGTCCTTCTTTCATGGTACAATAAAAGCCTAGAAATAGTTAATAGCTAATGATGTAATCTTTTCTCTATCATCCCTGCCAGAGGAGCCTGGTGACTCTAAACCAAACTCTATTTGCATAAATATTTAACATGTATAAACACAGCATTCATTCATATAGTAATCATGCAAACAGGGATATGCAATTCTGAAATTAGCGCATAGGTCTACCTTTCCTGCGGATAAGAGGGGATTACTGTATTCTCATCGATCCTGCCTTCCTTCAGTTATCATTCTTGTCCTGTATAGAAACATTTGTAATCATTTCCAAAATATCTGATTTAAAATTTGGAGGCCAAACTGAACTGAACACAATGTTCTCCAGAGTAAAATATAATAAATGGTTCAACTTAGCCATGGCAAGTAATAAATAAAGAACCCAGTTCATAGGTTCATGGTACAAAAGATTTAATCATTTATTGTCTAAAATTTACCTTAATTTTTAACCTCTCTTCCATCAGTCTCTGGCATGTGGTAGATGCTCATTTACTGTTCATCAAACAAGTATGTAAATGAAGGATGAATTTGTTAGAACAAAACTAAATGTCAGCACATCCAACTCTCTACCTTTTGCGTTAATCCTCTCTCACAATGAGGCATCCAACTCTTTAAAACCATTCTAGTTTTCTGTTACCTTTAAAAACTATACTGGACATCTTACTGTAATTGTGGCCAATAAGGAGACCATGCATGCTGGTCTTCCAATCTAGTCTTGATGTTAAATATTCTATCCTTTTGTGAGACTGCAAATTGCAATGTTTGTTTCAGGGACTATAATCACTATATATAAATTCTAGCACTACTTTTGTCAACCCTAAATAACAAAATTAATGAAATATAATGAAGTTTAGAGTTTAATTTAAACTCAAAGTTTGAGGTTGGCATCCGGGAACACAGATTCAAGTTGCCTGGAATATATCTTTGGATTAGCAGCAGTTATAAGCGGGTTTTTAACGAAACAAGAAGAGGCAATTCCTAAATTGTTTACCAAGAATTTACACTAAAATAATATAAGCTGTTGATTGGTTAGTCATTGTTTTTTGTACTACGAATTTCAGGGATATTAAGATAATACATGAGGTAGCTAGTCAGGAACAAAATGCCTTTAAACAATTGCAGCCAGACACGGGTGTCGGGGCCATGACTGAAGTCTCATACTCTTCTCTCTGGATCTGCTAAATTTTCCATACCTTACGCAGCTTAGACTGCTCTGAGCTTTTGAACTTGTTTTCTCATCTTCATACCTAGCCTATGCTTATCACTTGTGCTTTTCTTCCTTTCTTTTTCATCTTCTAAAACTTTGTAAGCAAGTCAGGAGAGAAGGTGACTTCATGAGTGAATGGAGCAGACGGCGGGAGAAAGAGATTATCCCAAAGCTATCTCGAAAGAAAGTTTTGGCAGTAATCCTCTACAGCACTGAACACAACCTGGCTGTGCAGGGAAATGGGCAAACTACCTGTGGAGCCTCTGGGCCAACTGCTTTTTTGGAAAAGGGATAAGCCCCAACAAAGTAAGAGTCCAAGAGTCAGCCCAGAACACCGCTCTGTTACTGTATAGCTGCAGTAATGAATGTGGTACTCTCAAGTCATGGTCCTTTTTGAATTCCCCAGCAGGGCAATTCCAAATCGATAGCTGCATATCAGGATACCACATGACTTAAGTCTGTGGGATTTGGCAACTTTTGATTTGGAGACGTAGAGTAATAGGGATTATGAAGACATTGCTAATCTGACACCAATGAACAACACAAAAAGCACCAATTAACTTGAAGAGAATTTTAAAGAAATTTGTTTTTCTATAGTCACTCTGCCATGTGGTTCAGTTCCATGTTTTGTAAATATGTGTAAATTGCAAATGAGTTTCCACACATGTCTGTACGTCAACTCAGCAGGAGAAAAACTCTCCCAGGTTCTTCAGGTTCATTCCAAACAGCCTGAGAGTAAAGGTCTCATATCTGAAGTGACAAAAACTAAATTTGCAGTCTGCCTAGGACCTCAAGGTCACACACTCTTTGGGAACTCATTTTTTTCTTTGAGATATAATCAGGACACATTTTATTCCAAAATTACAACTGTGAACACAGATTCCAAGAGGTGATAATACTTGTCCAATGTCACTGAGGTGGGTATAGTACCCAAACTCAACCCACACTTGCTGGTCATATTATCTTCTCTATTTTCAAACCCAAACTTGTTTCCTATGATCCTCTTGTCTCTCCCAGGAGGAGGGGTTACAAGGGATAAGGGCAAATAGAGAAAGATTGCAGGTGAGAATTTCAATTAGAGTGAGAATTTCCTCAAATTTAGAAATATCTAGCCTCTTGAATAAAATAATTTTGACTTCTATAAACTTTCTCTTTAAGACAAATCTACACAGTAGGTAGTCAGAGTTTCATAAACATCAGAGGGCTCTGAGCAGATTCTGTCAAAGTATTACTCTTTTTAAACCATCTATTTCCTGGTTTGTAGTACACTGTTAAAATGATTGATTGAACAAATAACTTCACAGTGGTTGAGAAAAAGCAATGCTTACCCAGCTGAACCAACTACAAATCATACATCATTTTGTAGCATTACATCCTTTGCCTGTTGCAAGAAAAGCCAAAATAAATAAAAAATAAAAACCCACACACCCACAGTTCTTAATGACAACACAGAGAGAAACGGGTGGGTGATTTTTGCATCAATCAAATGCTGCTGTTTTTCTTAGAAACAATTCTCAACACGAAGGCCTCCGGAACAGTGAGCTGTGGGCTAGATATCTCATTTCTCCTTTCTGGGCTACTTCCAGCAACATTCACAGTAGTACAAACACATCTTTCATCCTTAATATGCTTACAACCGAAGATGAAAAAAGCATAATGCACTGCTACCAAGACACTCACATCATCTGTCTTGGAAAGCTATTGAAAGTAGCTCATGCCTTTAGCTGTGTCATATAGAAGAGTTTGCAAGTTGGTTTTGCACACATTCATTAAGCACCTATATTTTCAGATTCTGCAGCAGAGACATATAGATGAATAAAACTTAACACAGCCCTTCTAAATTTTATTTTACAGTTGTGGAGATGTGAGAGCTAGTCAGGAATGAGTGATAACCTATTGTGATAAATGCAAGAACAAGTGTGCACCCAAGAGACAGAAAAGAGGTCCTTGGAGGCAGGGTGGTGGTGGTGAGCACCTACTTACAGAGCTCAGAGGAGGTTGCCCAGAGGAGATGACAGCAGAAGAGGACTTTGAAGAATCAGTAATTCTCATGAGAAAGAATTTGGCTGCAGGCAGTCTGGGCAGAGGGAGCCACATCCACACTGGCGTACAAAGCCAGGAACAGAAGCAGCTGGAGCTTGCTGGAATCTAAAGGAAGAATGCAGGAGGTCAGTCACAATAAAATGGCAGGGAGACAGGAGGGAGCATTTTTAAAGTGGCATGAAGTGCTGAAACCTTTGTTTATGCACATCTTCCAAAAAGTAGCTAGACTCTTTCCCTCTCCCTTTTGAAAATCCCCTCATATTTATCCATTTGGGCTGCAGCTACCAAATAGGAAAAGCTACCAAACGTTAGAAGCAGGTACTTTCCCCCAATTAAATATACATACATATTTTTCTCTAAGAAGTCTGTCTGTCAAACTCAAGGTTAGCGTGGCCTAGTGATTAGAACATTGGTTTAGAGTCAGGCAGGTCTGAGTGCAATACCTGATTCTTCCATGTGAATTCTGGCAAGTTACTGTAAACCAAAAAGTGACTGAAGCAGACCTCAATCTATTAGAGGTTTATTTTGTGAAGGTTGAGGATGCACCCAGAAAAAAGCAACACAAGTCACAACAGCATCTGTGACCTGTGCTTCTTATAAAGATTTGGGGAACTTCAATATTTAAAGAGGAAAGAGCAAGCAGGAGGGGAAGACCAGAAAGGAAGCGGGTAGGCAAAGAGGCAAGTGATTACATTCTGATAAGGCTCTGATTAGCGCCCAGTGAATCTACATTTAACATATAAAAAGGAGGGAGTGAGAGAATGTCAATTATGAATTCTTCCTGTGGCTCGGTAAATCTACATTTTCCATAAGATAAAGTAAGCATGTGAAATTACAGCTATCTGTTTGGGAACAAAAGGAAGACAGTTTTTGTATGGCTCAGTTACCAAGTTAACTTTCCCTTTGGCATAGTGAGTTTGGGGTCCTGAGATTCTGTTTTTCTTTCACATTACTTAAACCTTAATGTTCCCATTTTTCTACCTGTAGGAGGATTGCTACGGGAATTAAATAACATGTAGTTACTGGTGTCTGGAGAGTGGTGTCAGAACACAATAAATACTGCTGCTGTTATTATTTTTATTGGCAGTTTCTTAGCATCATATTCCTTTAGTGTCAATTGAATAAATGAGCCATCTCATTATAAATCCTTCCAACCAAGCCCAACAACAAGCAGGTTGGATATCAGCAAGCAAGCAGCACCTCTGGGAGCCTTGAGATGGGCCAAGAAGAGAAACCAGAGGATCCTGAAAGTAGACAGAGCCCTCTTCCCAACTTACTCCATCGCCTGCCTCCAGTGGGACTGGGCAGAGCAGCCCAAAAGGTTAGAGGAGTTTTCACATAAACTCCTGACTGTGCATATGGAAATGTGGCCTCTCCTATCCTGGGGGCATGCTTGCCTTGGAAATTGGGAGCCAGAATTGTTAGGTCATCTTCCTTACGCTGCCCTCTGCAGAGGCATGTGGTAAAACCTTGAGCCTGGACTCCACAGAGCACAATAAAAACAGCTTGATTAGCAAGATCTGAGAATATTTATTCTCTCCAGAAATATTTTCTTAAACAACCTGAGCTCTTCATTCAGTCTTGCATCTTAGAAGCAAATTAGATGTTGAGGTGAAAGTACCCTGATGAGAATATCAGAGCTGATTTCCCAAGAAGGAAGGATTTCTTCAGAGTAGAGAAATGGAAACGCCTTAGGCTCCGTTCTAATATGAGAATCATATGTTTGTGGATGAGAATCTGTTATCTATGAGATTGCTCTGGAGTTTTTATAGTCCTTACTTTCATAATTTCTATTTTTGAAAAGCATGCCAGACTTATTAACTAGAGGATACCTGGATGTCTGTCAGAGACGAAAATGCCTTTATCACATCTTGAGTACATTCTGCATTGCTAAAATGTACATCTCAGGCCACCTCTGCCAGTCATTCCTCATTACATTCTGGGGCAAGGTTTTCCCACTGTCCTTGCAGGCATAAACTAGAAGCATGAGGGTACCGAGGAAAGCCAAGTTCTAACACCCAACTTCATTGAAGGTTACTGATGAATTAAATTTCATTGCGTAGCTACCAAGTCTTTACCTCCCTCATCAAAAACAAAGGACAAGTATTTTGGGAGTGTTTCATTAGTGTGCAGATCTATCCTCAGCATTGTACAAAAAGCTAAGAATAAACTATGCTCTTTACAATTAAGAGTTTTATAACATTGTTGCAAGAGGGAAGGTCACGGAAATTAGCATGCCAAATCAAGAGCGAACAATAAAATCAAAGTAATATAGAATAATTGAAATAGGTCAGACTATAAAACAGAGTATCCTGCTGTGCAACTTTGTACTTGTGAAATTGCAGCTATTAATTTTATTTCACTAAGCCTCAGTTTTCTCATCTCTAAGATAGGGGTCAAGCTCACAGGAAAGTCGTAGGATCAAGCAAGATAACGTATGTAGACAAGTGTTTTGTACGCTTCAAAGCACCCCCAACATTAGGTATTATGAATACCAAATTCTACAGTATAGACTTGATATTCCCCATCACACTTTTCTAACACGGTGACCACTGAGTTATTTGTGATATCTAGCTTAACAGTGTATCACAACACAACATATAATGGCTGAGTAATGCAGAGAAAATCTATGAAATCTAGAAAATGCATCGCCAAATTGGATTTCTCACTGCATTTAATCATATTCTTATGATTTTGATTTTGAGTCCCTAAGACCCAAAATATTCTTGAGAATTTATGTTAACAACTCTGAATATAACACATTATTTTTTTTCAAGCTATTATAAATTACCTACGAACATCACCGTAAGACAATAGCTTTGGAAGATCCCAATTGGCTGCAGTGGCTCACGCCTGTAATCCCAGCACTTTGGGAGGCTGAGGTGGGCAGATCGCTTGAGCTCAGGAGTTTGAGACCAGCCTGGGTAACATGGCAAAACCCCATTTTTACAAAAAATAGAAAAAATTAGCTAGGTGTGGTGGTGTGTGCTTGTAGTGTCAGTTACTCCAGAAGGCTGAGGCAGGAGGATCATGTGCACTGGGAAGGACAAGGTTGCAGCCAGTTGTGATTACACCACTGCACTCCAGCCTGGATGGCAGAATGAGAATCTGCCTCAAAGAAATAAAAAATGAAAATCCCAAAACAGAAATCTAGGGAGAGTGATCACATTAAAAACATGATCTTGCCCATAAGGATTTTACTTTGTTTCAGGACTATTTCTGAAAACCAGGGTTGATTTTTTCAAGTACTGTATAGAGTAATGAAGGATCATGAGCAAGTTTCAAATAAGACCCTAATACTAGTCATGCAGATTTGCACCTGCATTCATTTACATTCAAACGCTACCGTTTGCATGCACAAATTGAGTAATTAAGCAGCTAACTACAAGATCAGCAAACATAAATGCTTATTAGCCCATCAGCAAATTGGTGCTCATAAAAAATTTCCGATCATAGCTTATAGTCCAATTTCTTTTCACCTTGCAAATATTGGCAATATTCTTATACTCCCCAAGGTTCTAAGATTAAAAAACCTTTGGTTTGTTTTTTCAAACAAAAACAAAAACAAAAACAAAAAAACCTCCCTGAAGCGTTAATTCCCCATGAAGTTTTCAGTGTTTCAAAGATTGAGTTTCTAATATTAGCAAAAATGATTAATCCTCACAGAATCCAATGTTGTACAAATGTGTGCATAATGCACACAGGTATATATGTGTATATTATAGATAGATATACACATACATACATATATATACATACATATACATTATGTTTTTTAATTAAATTTTATTACTAAAATAGATCTTACCACTTTCTCATTCCCTTATTTTTCAGACTATAAAACTAAGAACCAGAATAAGCAAACACCTATCATTAGTTGTGCAGCTAACTAGATGTGATTCTACTTCTCCTGATTCATTTATGTTGGCTTATTTCCTCTTAGGGAATAAACTTTCTTCTTAGAAAAGGCAGAATACTCGAATAAGCCAGAAAGTAAAAATCAATATATGCAAACAATTTTCCGAAATTATTTAAATAAATTTTTCCTTCTTATTTTTTACCAAGATAAACAACTTGAAAATCTGACATCATGTGATGGTTGGAACAGAGTTGAGCAGTTAGGGGAACTGGGGTTGTCAGAGTTTATGGACATCTGGGTGTATAAAATTTCAAATAATGTGTTTTCAGCCTTTATTTGCCAGATAAGGATATTTAAATAAAACTACTATAATTCACTAAAGTCATCATTTCTAAAAGAAAGAATATTTTCTTACATAAAAACTGAAAAGATGTGGTCTCAGAATGAAGGACGATCTCATAAGTCAAATAATTTTAGTTTTATGTAAAACTATGTAAATGAAGTTTACATAAACACCATTTTTTCAATCTGTTTTGGGCAACTTAGGATGTTCTTCCATATGTTGAGCCAAAATTGACCTTCTGAAAAGTTTCTCCCATTCTCATCTGTGTATCCCGGAAGAAATGCTAGTACCTGTGTGGCACCAGTTGTGTACAAACAAGTTCAGTGTCAGACCACTGGATTCTTAGGCAAGCACAGAATTGGCAGAGACAACCAATGCCCTTAAGAACCCATGTCTTAAAGGACAAAGAGCAGACCAAAAGATCTAAAAGACATTACTGAGGATTTCAAAAAACTTTTGACAAAATTCCATGCCAAAGACCAAATAATAATGCCAAATAATCATGTCATTACGATTTTTAAAGGGAAGACAAAAGCAGAACTGCTTGAGCACTGTGTCACCTACATAGTAATTTCACAATTAATATTTCATATATTATTGATTATGTGGGGGGCAAAAGATATGTTTTCCTTCTGCTCCAAATGAACTTTTCCTTAAGTTCATTGGCTGGGGCCCCATAACAAAAGAAAGATTAACAATATGAAAGCATACGAATTTATTTAATGTAAGTTTGACACGACACAGGAGACTTCATAAGGAAATTAAGACCCAATGAAGCAGTTGAACCTGGGGGTTGATTTGCTAGCTTTGATGAAGAGCAGAGTCATGGAGAAATGTGGTAAGACAAAGGGTGTGAGCGAACTGGAGGGAACTCGGCAAGACCTGTTGGTTCAGAGTCCTCTCCGTGCCCCTTCATCTTTGGAGACAGGGATGCTCCTTTTATGTAGGTATAGGGGGAGCACCTCTCACTCATATGAGGGTCTTCTGATCTGCTTCAGGGGAGGAGGCTGGGGGAACATCAGAAAGTCCTTCCTGTACATACCGTTTCTCAAATTTTTTCAGCTTAAAACATTCACTATGCCAAGGTGTCATATTTTGGCATAACATGTCCTGAGCCATCACATACATGTATTATACTATTTATGTATATTATTTCCCATATTATTTATGTATACAATTACACATATTTGATCACTATTTTATGTTTGGAGTCAAATCAGAACATTTTTATAATAAAAATTACAGGATACAATGGATAGAGTGTATAGTGTTTAGTGGATAGAGCCTCTATAAGTGTACACTGATAGAGGCAAAGCGAAGCTCATGAGAATCCTCAGATATCATAGATTTTAACCCATGCGTCTTTGCTCTTCCTCTACTTTCTGCCCCAAATGACCTTTATCTCTTTAGAAATGCATGAAAGGTCTAATTTCTAGGTCTAGTTCATTGCTTTTTCAAACTCATCTCATTTGTGTTTTATACAGAAAAGTATTATTGCACCTACTGTTGGGTTTTGTTTTTATCTGTTTCTGTGGTATACCAGAAGACTCTCAAGGGAAAGACCTGAATCTTACTATTTTATATATTTTTTATCCGATCTCAGGTTCTATGTCACTTTTTCAGGAAATCTTCCTTCCAGCTAGGGTAACTATTGGTACATGGTTGGTGTTACCTCAGCACTCAGCACCATACTCATTACCTTAACCCTTGTCTATCTTTACTGAGGTTGTCTTATCCTTGTCTGTCTCACACACTAGAGAACAATACCTGCCATGGTGAATGGCACATGGTAGAGTCTCATTAAATATTGTGACCAGCAAAATGACTTACACAAAGTAATTACTCAGTAAATTTTTTGTATAGGAGTATTAATAGAAGTTCAATATTTTATAGATTTCCTGGAATTATTTCTGGAGGTGCAGCTAAATGTGGACATTTCAGTTGTTACCTCAAATCAAATATTGTGAATTGCATAATGCATCATTACCTTCCAAAACAATTTTCCCATTCAATTCTCTATATCTGTCAAGATATAATCCTTCTCCACACCATGCATGTCTCCCAAAGGGGAGGAGAGGGATATTGCTGCATCTCCAGTGCCACAACAGAGCTTCGCAATTAGTAAGCACTCAAAAAGTAATTGTTGAACAAATAAAATCTTAAAACTTTGGGGTATTACTCAAAGAGTGTCAACTGTATTGGTAATGTTTAGTTTTATGAATGATCAGTACCTAATGTTTGCCATGTTACTTTCTTTAAACCATTTTTTGTAAATCTGAAATATTTCAGAAATTTTTTCTTGTGGTAAAAGAACATAAAATTTACCATCTTAATTTTTTTTTTTTTTTTAGTAAAAGGCAAAAGATGTATTCCATCTTATATTAGCCATTTAAAAATTTTATTTTATCTCAATGTTTTTGATATATACATGTACGGGGTACAAGTGTAATTTTGTTACATGCATAGATTGCATAGTGATCAACTCAGGGCTGAGTACAGTTCAACAGTGTTTAGTGTACAGTGTACAGTTTAACAGTGTTTACGCTATGGACTTTCTCGTGCAACCCATCTCTGGAGCTTTTTCATCTTGCAAACTGAAACTCTATATACCTGATGAATAAACCTTCAGTCACTGGTGACCACCATTCTCCGTTCTGTTTCTGAGTTTGATTCTTTTAGATACCTCATATAAATAAAGTATTTGTCTTTTTATGACTGGCTTATTTTGCTTAGCATAATATCTGCAAGTTTCATTCATGTTGTAGCATGTGATGAGACTTCCTTCTTTTTTAAAGGCTGAATAATATTCTATTGTGTGTATCTACCACATTTTCGTAATCCACTCATCCATCAGTGGACATTGAGGTTGCTTTCACCTCTTGGCTATTTTGAATACTGCTACAATAAACAGGGTGGGTCAGAATAAAGTTTTTAAAAACCCAAGCTCATCTTTGACTCATGTGTTACCATGTTCTCATTATGTTTCTCAATCTTTCTTCTATCTCTGCCTTCTTTTCTCATTGACATTTCTTTCAATTTGGTTCAGCTACTCACTGCCTCACATCAGGATTACTAGAACAGTGTTCTAATTTTTCTCTCCCTCTTCAGTCTCTTCTTACTTAATCAGTTTTTTACACTGCCCTCCAATCAGCCTTCTTAAAACTGCTGTATTAATCACATTAATCTCATGTACAAACCCCCAGTGAATCCTCACTCTGTAGGAAGCGGGGCCTGAATTATAAAGTCCTCCTCTTTCAACTTTATCAACAATTCCTCCTAATCTTGGTTTTTACCAGTTGCTAGGGTTCCACTAGGCAGGGCGAGCACAGAGAAGTGGCAGAGGGAGGCTCTGCAGAAAGGGGCAAGTGAGACCAGACGTGGTGGATCATGCCTATAATCCCAGCACTTTTGGAGGCCAAGGAAGGCAGATCACCTGAGGTCAGGAGTTTGAGACAAGCCTGGCCAACATGATAAAACCCTGTCTCTACCAAAAACATAAAAAAATTAGCCAGGCATGGTGGAGGGTGCCTGTAATCCCAGGTACTTGGGAGGCTGAGGCAGGAGAATAACTTGAACCCAGGAGGCAAAGTTTGCAGTGAGCCAAGATTGTGCCACTGCACCCCAGCCTGAGTGACAGAGTGAGACTCCATCTCAAAAAAAAAAAAAAGGAAGTGGGGGAGGACAGGTGAGCTACTCCCTCAAGGAAGATGCCAAAGGAATTGTTTAGAAATATCATTTGAGGACCCATTAGGCTGAGATGGCTCCAGTACCCTGGTTTCTTATGTAAGCAATTCAATGTAAACAGTAAAATAAAACTTAAGCTTAACCAATCAGAAACAACCAACTAACCTCTAACTAGGAGGATTCCACTTTAATCAATCAAATGTGTTCTTTATCTTGCTTCTGCAAACACCTCATAAAAGTTTTCCCTGCACACCCCTTCCATGAAGCCCAAACCACTTGTGGTTTGGTGCTGCCCAACTTATGAATCACACTCTCCTCAAATAAACTCTTTAAAATTTCAGTGCACCTAAGTTTATCTTTCAACAGACTGTAGTCAAGATTTGGAGTTCCCAGAATAAAGCTGGTGAAACATATTTGGGGTAAAAGTTAAGGCAAAAGAGAAGGATGAGCAAAAGGAGTCTCTCTCACACACACACACATATACAATGACGAAGTAGAGAGTCACAGGACTGGGGATTGGGAATGAAGTCACATCCATCTGCAGTCAGTCAGTCAATATTCCCAGTACAAAACCAAAGGCAGGAAACTAGCTTATCCAGGAGTCAGGGACAGGGAATTCGGATAACTAGCTTATCCAGGAGTCAGGGACAGGGAATTCGGATAACTCAGAGGGGGAGCAATGCGTGGCTCATTGGCGTGTTCCAACTGCTCTTGTTGATCTGATCCTAACTTGTTTTTAAGTAACTTCTACGCTTTAAACTGCTGACACATTATATACTTATATATGTGGTTTTTAAAAGAATAACCAAAACATCTTCAAATAAATAAAGATACATATACATGAATAATCTTTCCCATATTAAAAATTCATTCCAAACATAAACTTGAATGCTGCATAATATTCCACCAAATATATTTAACTAGTCCTCTATTTATTTGTATTTATGTGAATATCTTTGTGCATAATCTGCTTATTTCCAAAAAGGTGGATTCCTAAAAGTAGGCCTGTGTGTCAATAGATTCAAACAACTTTGAGATTCTTTATACATATTGTTTAATTTCCCTCATAAATACATACCAATGTACAAGACCCTGGTTCTCCACTCTTCCTAACACTGAGCATTGTGAACCACTACTGTATTTACCATCCTAACCTCATGCACAAATAAGATTAGGGAAGAGAGTAAATTTGCACAAAAAAGAACAACCAAGATGAATAAGCAGAACAACCAGCTGCAGAGAAAACAGATGTAAATCAGAAGATAGAAGGGAGCTTTACAATTTCTTGTTGATATCCTCAGAGAAATATAAGAAGATATTGAAACCATAAAACAGAACCGTAGGCTGCTATCAAAAAGGAGCAATGCTAGAACAATATATTCCTTGGTAATTAAAAAATATTATTGCCAAAATGAAAAATTTAATAGAAGTACTGAGAAAGATGTGTAAACCTCTCGTAAGGTGTAAACCTCTCATAAGGTAGAGCAAGAGAAAAAAAATGGCAGAAAATCAAGTGGTTACTATCTGGTCTGGCCTTTCTGAACACTGAAAATAACAATATAGCTTTCAGATACTGAACTGGGAGAGAAGGGATGGGAAGGTGAAGTATAAGGATCAAAAATGTCCATCTCTTAAATCAATGGGTCGAGAAATTTGGCAAAGCAAAGAAGACAGGATAACACGTTACTTAGAGTAGGAAACGTGTGAACCAAAAGTATGTGTAGACAGGTCTCAATCAATTCAGAAAGTTTATTTTGGAAGGTAAAGGATGGACCCATGACACAGCCTCAGGAGGTCCTGACGACATGTGCCCAAGGTGGTCAGGGTACAGCTTGGTTTTATACATTTTAGTGCAGTGGTGCGATCTTAGCTCACTGCAATCTCCGCCTCTTAGGTTCAAGCAATTATCTGCCTCAGCCTCCCGAGTAGCTGGGATGACAGGCGCCCACCACCATGCCCAGCTAACTTTTTTTTTTTTTTGTATTTTTAGTAGAGACTGGGTTTCACCAGTTGGCCAGGCTGGTCTTGAACTCCTGACCTCATGATCCACCCACCTTGGCCTCCTAAACTGCTGGGATTACAGGCATGAGCCACCGCACCCAGCCCAAAAATTCCTGAAGACAGCCAGAGGCTAAATTCAACAGATGAAATACTTAAAAAGTATTTTGTAGCTTTCTCCCAACACATTATGTATTTGACATGAACATCTGATGATGACTTGACCCCACCTATCAAAAAAGTCATTCTTTCTTCTAAGATATTAAGGCCCATAAAATTATTCAACCCCCACAATACTCAGATATATATATTTATTTGATGAATTACTCCTCTGCAGGAAGAAAAATCTTTGCCTGAAAAAAAAAATCTGTTGCCTGCCCATACAAAGCTGTTCTCCCATTTGTTCACTGTGGTGAGATCATACACATAGAACACTTTTGCTTATGCATTTATTACGGTTATGCATATTACAAGCAATGCCCCAGAGTCTCACTGTCCAAAGTATTGAGGAAGAAACTACATTGTGGCTGCTACTGTATTCTAATTACACATATATTGTGTATATTTTGGAAGAGTATTCTCTTGCTTGTTGTCCAAAGGTCTCTTTTTTGATTTAACCTTCTTATTAAGTGAAATGGATAATTTTAAAAAGCATCACTGTCTGCCGAAAAGGGACTATCCTGGTAGAATGGGAAAGTATGTCGCCTTGAAGAGACAGTATTGCATCTGAAAGCACCTTGCTTTATACCCCAGGCAGTGTGCAAGTGTTCCTCTCACACAGCATTTCCTTTCTCTCTCCCATACCTGAGGCACAAACAGAAGGAGAGAAAGAGGTGGGGCACGGTGGCTCACATCTGTAATTCCAGCATTTGGGGATGCCAAGGCGGGTGGATCACTTGAGATCAGCAGTTTGAGACCAGCCTGGGCTACATGGCAAAACACTATCTCTACTAAAAATACAACAATTAGCCGAGCATGGTGGTGGGCACCTGTGATCTCAGCTACTTGGAAGACTGAGGCAGGAGAATCACTTGAACCTGGGAGGCGGAGGTTGCGGTGAGCTGAGATAGTGCCACTGCATGTCACTGAACTTCAGTCTGGGCAACAGAGCAAGACTCCATCTCAAAAGAAAAAAAAAAGAAAATGAGAGAAAGAGAAAAACATAAGTGATCAGCTCCTCTGCTATTTCAAACAAGTATTTGAAGATAATCAGAGTTGTTCTAGAAACTATTGATAGCGAAAGGTTGTGTTCTCTTTCATCTCAGAACCGCCAATGACTACCTCCTCTGTTGCAGCTGCTAAGAAACACAAATGCTTTTCAATACAGCTTCCCTCCTAAGTTTACTCTTACACCGAATCAAAACTAGTGAACCAAATTTACAGAACTGTTTTAAAGAAAAAGTGTACATGTAAGCAATCTAGAGAGTCACAAATGCCAGTGAACATGAATCTTTGCTAAGACATTGGGAAATTCCTTTCTTGTTTGTTTCAAAGACTAAGAGAAGACTTAGTTCAGAAGTGACACTTGAAAAGAATGGCAAAAAGCTTTTGTTGTCATCCCCCTCATTATCATCTCATTGACTACAGGGCCATTGTTTCTACCTGGCAGCCAGTGAGAGCCAAGTTTGTTACATAATCTGGAAGACGTCTGGGCATTTTAGATTAGGTATTGTTAGAGGCTAGTTTTTAAAGTGATTTATTGAGTTTGAGCTTCTCAGCTTCTTTAATACGTCTCTGGAACACAAGGGTGCCTGCAAGTACTAGTAGGTATCAATTAAATTTTAGTACTAGGTACTAGTAGGTATCAATTAAATTTTACTTCCAGAAAAATTTTAATTAAGCGAGAAATATTTCAGAAGAGTGAAATTTGGAATACAGATGTTTCTACCAAAATTGGCACCTACAGCATTTCAGTTGGCAAATTCCTCTTGGGTTTTATTTTTTATTTTTTATTTTTTTGAGACGGTCTTACTCTGTTGCCCAGGCTGGGGTGCAGTGGCAGGATCTCAGCTCACTGCAACCTCCGCTTCCCAGGTTCAAGCAATTCTCCTGCCTCAGCTTCTCAAGTAGCTGGGATTACAGGCACCTGCCACCATGCCTGGCTAATTTTTTGTGTTTTTGGTAGAGATGGGATTTCACCATGTAGCCTGGGCTGGTCTCCAACTCCTGACCTCAAGTGATCCGCCCACCTGGGCCTCCCAAATTGCTGGGATTACAGGCATGAGCCACTGTGCCCAGCCAATATTTTTTGTTAATTCACCGCCCCCTCCCCACCCCGGTCCCAACCCTTTCTCCAAGATCAATAAATTACAGACTCTTTTCACCGCTGTACTCTAGGAATAACTTCACTGACCACAGATGCAGTGCTCTGTGAAACTGTTCACCATGATTAAACAAAACGTCAGCAAACCACCTTATGTCAGTAGACTGATAAAACAACAGAAAAACAAAACTCCTAAACCCACTGCCTGTGTAGCTTTGAGTCATCGTGAATAATTTTAAGAAAATTGGCTAAAATGTCTCATAAGAGAAGTATGTTATCACGATGGCAGCAGTAGTACTTTGGTGTACATTTCTGAGAAATTTAATTTGGGTTATAAAGTTGCATAAGAACGCTGGGGGTATAACCTCATCAATCTCAGTTTTGAAAAGAACAGGAAAGCAGCATTTCCATCTTTTTAAGGAGTTCTAAGAAGCTATACTATTAAAGAATGGAGAATTTTATATACCATTTCTGGAGAATTTGTCTTGAATCTGTGAGAAATATTATGCTTTAATTTTTAGGACAACAGCATTCTCCTCTGATCATTTTTAGTTCTCTCACTACCGTCACTAAAAATAATTTGCATAGAGAGCTTAGGTTCATACTCTATCATTTACTAATGCCCATGCAGGTCAGGAAAAACAATGGCATATTTAATCCTTTTTTTTTTCTAGTCAAAGAAGGAAGGAGTGTTTAAGAGAATGCACTGGAGGCCGGGCGTGGTGGCTCACGTCTGTAATCCCAGCACTTTGGGAGGCCAAGGCGGGTGGATCACGAGGTCAGGAATTCAAGATCTGCCTGGTCAAGATGGTGAAACCCCGTCTATACTAAAAACACACAAAAAAAATTAGCTGGGCGTGGTGGCGGGCGCCTGCAATCCCAGCTGCTCAGGAGGCTGGGGCAGAGAATTGCTTAAACTCGTGAGGCGGAGGATGCAGTGAGCCGAGATCGCGCCACTGCACTCTAGCCTGAACAAGAGAGAGAAACTACGTCTCAAACAAACAACAACAACAAAAAAAAAAAAAAAAAGAGAGAGAGAAAGAAAAAAGAGAGAATGGGCTGGAGTTGGATTGACCTGGTTCGGATCATGGTTCCGCAGCTTACAAGCTGTGTGACCTTGAGCATGTGACCTAACCTCTTTTTGCCTCCGTTTCCTCATCTTCAAAATGAGGACTGTACTAATACCTATGGCATAGACCAATTGGGAGCTAAACAATATAATACCTGAAAAATGCGTAGCTAGATTCCTGTTCCTATTGTTATCATTTAACCATTTTAAACTTTTTTTCTCTTATCTGTGAAAAGAGGGTAATTATTTTGACTAACTTACCATGTTGATGTGAACATAAGAGGAGATAAAACACTTACCACGCAGCTAGGTACCTAATATGCCCTCGATAAATAGTAGTTATAATTTATTACTCACGTTTCAATAGAACAGCAGCTGTAATGCCAAATATGGCTCCTTCCCAATGAACTTCAGAAATGCTGCCATCTAGCGACACATTTAAACCTCCTCCAAGGTTCCCTCTTTTAGAAGCTAGTTCAAGCACCGTTGTTTCTGGCTTGCTGATGAAATAGGCTCGCTCAGTGCTTTGAAGGTGCACTTTGAAAAGATGGGTTACTGCTGGCCTTTGCTGCCTGCCCCAGGCTCAGGGAGCTGGATACAAAAGGAAAGAAAACGCATTGGAAACATCAGCTCTGTGTGTTCTCGGGTCCTAACCAGCCATTTGCTTCACTCCTAACTGTTCATGTCAACTCAACCATGAACACCATGTTTCCTTAAGCAAAACCAACCTGAATATTAATGAAAAATCAACACAAAAAGGTACAGCACAAAGAATTAACCAGGGCATTACTTCACAAAGTCACAGTATGGTCAGATCATCTTGGAGTGGAGGGTAGTTAAAACAGCTAACGAGGAGCTCTGGGAGTTAAATCCCAGGTCACCTGTAACTGGAGGCCAGAGGAGAAGGAGTGTCGTAGCTAAATCACAGTGCACCGGGGTACTGCTGAGACCACCAAGCCTCAGTGGCATTCGTGTGTTCATGAACTAGAACGGAAATTGCTCCAAAATGAGCTGGGCAGGCTGGCCCTCATCTGAAGAGCAAACACAGAAAGGTTATAAATACAGTGTCCTTTGTACCATTTGCCTGAGTGTCATCCATAATATTTTCACAGTCTTGCTGATTTTTGCAGGCAAGCAGATTCGAGGAAAGAATTTCTCCAGCTTTAGATATTTAGGACATTTCCCAGTTTAGTGATGACCTTCAGAATCTTTTGCTTCAACTGCCCAGATAATACGAGTAAAATGTCCAACAGTAGAGATATAGAAGGAAGTCAGGCCTCAATTGCCTAGATTTCTATTTCTACTTTCTGCTTGACCTTTTAGTACGAGACCCTGGTCTTCAAATCCTGGCCTCGTCCTCATTTCTTCAACAAGACTCAGCTGACCTCCTTAATGAGGTCAGATTTTCTAGCAATGCTGTGATTGAACGAAGCATCCACTTTCTTAGCACTTACTTACATTACATTACATTTATATGGCTGATTACTTGATTAATGTCTCTTTGGTGCACTTGACTGCAAGCTCCATGAGAGCAGGGGTCCTGTCTGCTTTTGCCTAACATTGCATGCCCACACTTAGCATAAACCTGGCCCAATGCAGACACTGAATAAATGAATAAGGAGAAAGTCACTTATTGCTGATATTTAATGACCCCCCCCCAAAGCTAAATCTGTTGCTGAACAGAAATGGACTTGGCCTGTGCTAAAGGACCTTAGCACCCATTCACTGTTCGTCTGCATGCCGGTTAAAAATGACTTTCTCACACAGATCAGAGGTCCTCTTAGGGGGAAAAATGAGAACTATAGTACAAGAAGAAGGAAAGTAATACCTCACTCCTCTTTCTCTCTAAAACCAGATTCCACTTAGGGCTTATGTCAGAAGGTAGCAACTTAATCTCCTCCAAAAGTAAACTTTGGATAGGACTTAAATGATCAAAATTCAATTTTATATCTGTGGCATGAAATCAGTTGGGATACAACTTTTAGAAAAAGGATAAGATGATTTTACTACTTCCTACTATATTTCTATTCCTTTGCATAATCATGGTCTTTAAAAAATCACCTTACACATGAATTTGAATTGAAATAAAACTTCTTATCTGGTTTGGGGAAAAAAGCAAGATGTGAGCACTTCTATGTAATTATGTAAAACAACCTCAGAAAATGTAAAGTCAAATTAGGGTTTTCAAATTAAATAGAAAGATAAGCTTTGTGAGCAGAGGGAAACATTCACCGAAGAGTCTATTTTCCCCCTTAAAGTTAATTAAATACTGTTTTATTTTTTATTTTTTTGAGACAGAGCCTTGCTCGGTCACTCGGGCTGGAGTGCAATGGCATGATCTCGGCTCACTGCAAACTCTGCCTCCCAGGTTCAAGCGATTCTCCTGCTTCAGCTTCCGGAGTTGCTGGGATTACAGGCACCTGCCACCATGCCCGGCTAACTTTTGTATTTTTAGTAGAGACAGGGTTTCACCATTTTGGCCAGGCATTTCTCGAACTCCTGCCCTTAGGTAATCTGCCCGCCTCAGCTTCCCAGAGTGCTGGGATTACAGGCATGAGCCACCGCGCCTGGCCAATTAAACACTGTTTTCTAGATCTATTACTAAGATAATGGTCCATCAGGTCAGTACCCAACATACCTGGAAGTCAGGTTTCACTGCATTGATAGAGGGAAATGGGAAAATGAGGCACGAAAAACATAAAAAGCAATGGAGAATTTCAAAAAATAATCTTTGTGTGAAGAAAATATCCATTTGTTTCCAGATTATGCATTACAGGATTTCAGTCTCAGCCCTGTCCTTTCAATTTACAACAATAACATTGAACCAAAGCTATTCTTCTCTGTGTAGCCAAAAATTCCTCAAGTATTTTTAAAATGACAACATACAGTGGAGAAATCAAAGAAATGGCCCTTTTTCTGAAGGTGATTCTATTATATTTCCATGAGGAACATGTTACATTTGTTATTGTAAAAAGGAAACTGACTTTTTACTCTACCCCAAAAAATTATTTTCAGAATACTTTCATATGAGAGAATTAATTTAATCTTCTCTCATCGGCGGGTGAAGAGGGACTTGGAAAGAAACAAACAAACAAACAAAATATATATATATATAAACACACACACATACATATTTCTGTTAACATTCAACATTCTGATACAGTAGCATATTACAGTGTATTTTGGAGGGCTACAGTAGATTAAGGAATTTGAAAAACTCTACTTCCTTCTGCCTAATGAAATACTTGTAATGGAGTCAGGTAAAATTAAGGGGGCAATTACACATCTGACGGCAACAGTCTTATAGGTTTTGTTTGATTTAAGGAGTACAACGACAGTCTGGTTATCATAATCTGGTGGCTGGAAATTAGCTTAAAACACTCTGGCAGCCATATCTCCTGAAAATTGTTCTAAATGGGCTCGAAAAGTCATGAGCTAGACACACTTAGGAGTTTTAGAAAAGAAATCTCAATAATCAAGGCAGGACCTTGTACTACACTGAGCCCCATAATGTGCTGGTTCCTGAAAGACGAGATTCATCTAACCACTCGTGGTCCTTATTCTTCAGTGTGTTCCTCTGTGAACTTACACAGAATGAGAGTTCACTATAGTTTTAGCATTCTATCAGTCTCACATCTTAACATGAGTTCTAAGATCATTGTGCCATCTCAACAGTATGCGTTTTATTTCTATTTTTTACTAGATTTACAAAATCTCTAAAGTGTGATGGGTTTTTGGATACAGTTAGGACTTCTAGGACCCTTATAAACACTGTTTGCTAAGCTGCGTATGTGTCCAATCGGTCCTTTGAGATTAATGGCCCTAATTACATGACTGATGTACTTTACAGATTAAGTGAAATCGCTTCAATATAATGACCTTAGCTCATTCATACCTGGCTTGTTCTGAGTAATGCGGTTACTTACATTTATATGTGAGTGTATCTTTTACATTATCACCACATCTTAGCCCATTAATCCTTAGCGTAGTCTTAGGGAAATTAAAGGAAATATGGGAAGGTTCAGTACTGATAAAGGAACTGAAATTAGGGTTCCTACAAATGTAATGGTAGACTGATTCCTGTTTCAGAGTCAGATCCACAAAAGGAACTAAGGGAAGAAAATAGAATTGGCAACAAAGAAGTAAAATTACAACTATTTTCTTACCCTACACTGGCAACAACAGTTAAATTTGAGTTCTTTACAATTCCCTAAAGGACCAGGCTTTCTCCAGGAATACAATATGCATGGATGTATTCCTAAAAAACTATATAATCTAAATTTGTATAAAACTAAATGTATCACAAATACAAGAAGAAAGTAGTTCTCTTTCTCTCCTAAAAAAAGTAGATAATGTGACACTCCTATGTCTCTTGTGTCTTGCAATTAGTTCTATAGTATGTCATAGGGAATTTGTTACTACTTACAGCTAAAGTATCAAGGTTTGTGAATTATTTACTTTAAAAAAATGTTGAGTTTGTGCAAGATTTTCCCTACAATAAAATCACTTTTATTAATTTCCATTTAACCATGCTTCCTTGAGTGGGACAGAAAAGGATGACATTTCAGCTATTATATTGGGAATTGTCTTAATCCATGGCCCAGGTTTGCCAAAGCCCAAGTGGTTGATTTGTCAGTGTGCTATTTATAATCACGGTGTGATAATTAAGTGATTGTGATGTTTCACTAGCCCCACACAATTGTGTTCAGTTTTGTCGAGATCTAGGTCTGCTCATGCGAGTGTTGGTTGTGTGCATGCCAGCACTCATGTGCATCGGGATGGAAAAAGAGATTGAAATAAATATTATTAAACAATTATGCATTCTTTAACATTTTTAAATTCACAGAATTCTCTCTGATACCCAAGAGATGGTTAATTGACCATAAAAAGAAGTCTGTGCTTATGCTTATCATACCATTTGATTATTCTACAATTGTAATTGCTTGTTGACCTATCTGTATCCCTTGAGTTCTTTGAGGATGACAACAGTGTCTTACACACAGAACACACCCAATAAATATTTGTTCAGTCAACTTCAATAAACATTATTTTAAAAAATCTATAAAATGTGAATTTATGCAAAAGTCAAATAGGGAGTCAACTAACTACAAATTCCTCGGCAGAATGTGTGCTTAAAATTATCTTAGAAAAATTCGATTTGAGGAGTCCACCCATTAAATGAACTTTTTTTAATTAAAATTTTTTTCTTTTTTTTTTTTTTTTTACAGTTGGCGTCTCACCATGTTGACCAGGCTGATCTCCAAGTCCTGGCCTCAAGCAATCCTCCCATCTTGGCCTCCCAAAGTGCTGGAATTACAGGTGTGAGTCACCGCACCCAGCTGATTCTTTGTTTTAAGCCAAGCATATTTGTACTTACTCTTAAGGAATTTCAAACTCTTTACTAACATTAATTCAATTTAATTCAACCAAGGTTGTTGAGTTTCTACACTGTGCAAGATTTTATGATGTGTGCTAAGAAAACATGATGAACTAGACATACTTCTTATTCTCAAATATTAGACGTGCAAATAAGTAATTGTAATGTAGCATGAGAAGGGTAGTTATATATATGCACATATGTTATATATACATACATATTATATATATGTAGATAGATACATATATGTGAAATATCCAGTTACCATAAAGGAGGGAAGATCAAGCCTACTAAGACAAGTTCTGGAAGTTTTCCTGACAGAAATGACATCTTAGCTGAAGCTTCAGTGATGAATAGTTGGTGATGAATGAGCAAATTATGGAGAAGGAGAAGATAATTATCCTAGGAAGATAGCATAGCATCACAAGCTCAAGCACAGAGACATGGAACATCATGAATGGACACAGATGTGCCAGGGAATGTGTTGAAACGTGGTTAGAGAGGCAGGCAGATTGCAGATTACGTAGGGCCCACCCAGCATGACATTCTGAGGAGATAACACTCAATTCCACAGCCACGAGTTCAATTCCACAGCCACAATTATATTTGTGTTTTTAGAAGCCCACCAATGTGGCAGGAGGATGATCAGAGAATGAGAATTGCCCTGACACTTATTTTACAAATGATAAGGCAGAACTTTTAAATAATGCCAGAGAGTGCCACAAGAAATACAGAGAAAGGGGTAGACCTCAGAAAGAGTCATGAAGCAAATTCACAGAACTTGGAGGTGAGTAGTGATGGGGTGGTGATGAGTATTACACCAGGCTATTAGCATCTCATTAACACTTCTTAGATCCCCTAGACAAGTTCTTCTGCACTTCAGCATCTCAAAATCACCTGAGGAGCTGTTTAAAACGCTCAAGCCCAGATGCATGGAGTAGGAAGTCTCTGGAAGTGGGAAGCCATGTCATTGTGATTCCAATGTGCAGTCAAGGCTGAGAAGTACTGGTGTAGACGAAGACTCTTCCTCTAAGTTATTTGGGAAGAAAACAAGAGCTTCAGTGACCCATCCAAAGTCACAGATAATGGGAAATAAAATCCAAGCCTCCCATTTCCCAGCCCAGTGGTCTGACCACCAGATTGAATTACACCTAAGAACATCAGCAGATCATTAACCAGCACTGACGAACCAGGTCCATGGCATTTATTCATTCACACTCCTGTGTGCCCAATGCTAGCAGAAACTGACCACACTAAGAAATAGCAGATATTTTCCTTCTTGAGATGATGATGTTGGTGATGATGACAAATTGCTTAGAAAAGATAATACTCCTAAATGTAAAGCCAAAGAACATGCAATGCAAAATATAATTAATGCTAGAAGAACTTGCTGAAAGAGCTACAAGGAATTTTCAGAAAAAATGAGAGTTAACTCTGGAAAAGATCATTCAAGGAGACAAGATTCAGCAGAATGTAAACTTGACATTATGAGTATTTCAAAAGGCAATGAATGACATTTCATAATCTTTCACTAGCAATCCGATTAATTCTGACAGGTATGCACATAAGTTACTTAGTATTGCTTTTGCTAGGGAAGATTTAGTAGATTCAGGGGGGGCTTACTGCCTTTGCACAACTTTTAGTCATAAATCAAAAGGTAGATACAGTCATTTTATTAACAGAAAGATTGGGTCAATTGGAGAAAAAATCCAATTAACAGTGAAGGAAGATGAGTTATTATTAATAAGTTCATGCAGTTGTGAAGAATACCTTCAAAGTGTTTCTTCAAATAGAGTAGATAATCTGTTTAACTGGCACAGTGATAATATTCACTGTGCCTACATGTAAATATCATGAAAGTACAAATTTAATACTCAAGAGTTTATCTTGAGTATCTAAAAAGACCAATTTCCTATATTACAATAATTCATCATCCCATAACCATCATTCCTTCATCCTTCTCTCCTTTGTATGTACATTGAACATAGTTTCATCTTTCCTATGATATTATCCTCATCTTCTGAGTTTTAGAAGTCTAGGTACAATCTACTGCCTTGTCCACTCCCATAAATACCCACTTCTGTTGGAAGAATCCATGGTGAGTGGTGAAGAGTATGGACACTGGCCTCAGACCACCTGGGTTCAAATCCTGGCTCTGTCATTTACTAGCTAGATTATTTTGAGTAATTTACTCAAAATTATTCAACCTCTGTGTGTTTCAATTTCTTCATCCTTAAAATGAGAATAATAGCATCTACCTCAAATGGTTGTGGTGAAGATACTTCCATCAGTTAAGGCTTGCAAAGTGCTTGTAACAATGCCTGAATACAAAATATACTCATAAATATTGGTTATTATTAAAGTGTCCTGTGCTAGCAGGTGTTCAGTCAATATTGCATGGAAGGATTGTTGAGAGACCAATGACACAGAAATAAAGTGAAAGATAAAAGCATAACAACATACACTACAACCAAGGAGTCTTGATCTTGGCCAGGCACAGTGGCTCACGCCTGTAGTCCCAGAACTTTGGGAGACCAAGGCAGGTAGATCACCTGAGGTCAGGAGTTCTTGGCCAACATGATGAAAACACTAAAAGTACAAAAATTAGCCAGGTGTGGTGGCGTGCACCTGTAATCCCAGTTACTCAGGAGGCTGAGGCAGGAAAAGTGCTTGAACCAGGGAGGCAGAGGTTGCAGTGAGCTGAGATCGTGCCACTGCACTCCAGCCTGGATGACAGAGCGAGACTATCTCAAAAAGCAAAAAGTCTTACTCTTTTTCCTGATGAACTTCATACTTGCAGTAAAATTCTAGAGAACTCCCGTAACTTCTCTTTGAATTTTATAGCTATAAAATAATGATGTTAGTACCTTCTTACCCTCTTCAAACTGACATTAAGATTAATTCTATAATATTTAGGTTGGTACAAAATAATTGCAGTTCAAAAGTAATTTACTTTTAATGGCAAAAAATCGCAAACACTTTTGCAGCAACCTAATATTATAGAATTAACATTTTTGAAACATTTGAAGGTTGTGTTTTACAGGTACAAAATATTATTTTTCTCAATATCTCAATTTCTGTCCAAAGCTTTCCAGAAGGAACAGAGAACTACTTCTGATGGAATCCTCAAAGAGCTGAATACCACATTCTTTGTTCAACTTGGCAGAGTTGGAGCTTTGTGGGTGCTAATTATCTAATATTAATGCATATAGAGTGAAGACAGATGCAGGCCCTATCAAGAGACTGTGGTGGAAGAACAAAGAATTGTGACAGTGCCTGTTAAGGAAAATGGCATTGTCCTGCCCCATCTCTTAAAATGCCCAAATAAACCGGCATATGTCTCATGACATTCTTACCTATGTCAAAGCATTACATTGATGCCTCATTGAATTCAAAGTGATCCCATCTCCAAGCTCAATGTCTTTAAGAGTGATAAACCCAAGGGTTGTGGAGGATATTCAGTGCACAACACCACGGAATAAAAATGGATGTCAAACACTGATTTATTAAGTAATTTCTGTGAAAGCTGCACCTAAGAGATATATCACGGGGGCTGAGTTATTGGCGGAGGACGTCCCAGGCCACGTGGAAGCATCCCAAGCTTCTTGAATTTATAACTCCCTGAAAGGAAGAGGGGAAACAGCTGCTGAGAGAAAACCACCATTTCATTTAGGTGGTTTGATAAATTGTGATTTGTGGCAAGCGCTCGTTTCAAAGCCACTGTGTTTTGTTTTATGAGTTCTTGACTTTGCTTGTCACATGGAACCACATATTCTCTGAGGAGGCTAAGGGAGGGCTGCAGGAGCTCTGTGTCTGCCTCCAGGATGCAGAATATCCACGTGCATATTCCACAGAGTGGCTTCTTCTCCATCAGATCACTGTCACTCTAGCCCCTGATCTAGACCCCAAATCTGTGAAAATGGATATTAAATTATTCCAAATGACAATTTCTGTATGATTTCATGTCAAAGACTTTTAAAGCTAAAAGGAGCCTTAGAGATCATGTAGGGACAGCCTTCTCATTTTATAGATTAAAAAATAAAGACTCAGAGAAATTATGAGCCTTGGCCAAGACCACACAGCCAGGCCCTGGTTATGTCAGGACTAGAGTCCAGTGCCTCAGACCTAGACCAACGCCCTTCCCCTGCTTGAGCTAATGTCTGCATCACTGAGGTTGGATTACGCTAATGTATACTGCCCTTTGCTTGAGTGCCTTATTTATTACCTAAACACAGCTTAGGACATTAGGAAAACTCAAACACACACACAAACCAACAAAAACAACAAAGGAGTGATGTGCTAGGCATTGTTACTTATAGTAAAGTTATGGGCAAAAAGCCTAAAATGCAGGCTGCTTTTAAATAGGCACAGCATAGGCCAGGTGTGGTGGTTCACACCTGTAATCCCAGCACTTTGAGATGCTGAGGCGGGCAGATCACTTGAGGTCAGGAGGTTGAGACCAGCCTGGCCAACATGGCAAAACTCCAACTCTACTAAAAATACAAAAAAAATTAGCTACTCAAGAGGCTGAGGCAGGAGAATCCCTTGAACTCAGGAGGCGGAGGTTGCAGTGAGCCGAGATCATGCCACAGAACTCCAACCTGGGCAACAGAGTGAGACTCTATCTCTGAAAAAACAAAAAAAAAGGGCAGAGAATAATATGATTAAATGGTTCGATTAAAAAGTGTTAGTTCTCTTGGGAGGACCAGGAGGGTGGATCACCTGAGGTCAGGAGTTCAAGACCAGCCTGGCCAACATGGTGAAACCCCGTCTCTACTAAAAGTACAAAAATTAACCAGGCATGGTGACGGGCACCTGTAACCCCAGCTACTCAGGAGGTTGAGGCAGGAGAATTGCTTGAAACTGGGAGGTGGAGGTTGCAGTGAGCCGAGATCGCACCACTGCGCTCCAGCCTGGGTGACAAGAGCGAGATTTTGTCTCAGAAAAAAAAAAAAAAAAGTGTTCTCAACCAGATAACATAGAGCATGCTAGAGTGAGCAGGGGGACCAGTAAACATACTGTTTGCAAAGATTTCAAACTCATTGGTCTCATCTAAAACATTTACAATCTATTTCCAAATCTTATTTTATTTCACTGACTTTCTTATGATTCAACCAGAAGCACATGCTTGGTCAACCACAAGTATTTCTTTCATGCCTATTATGTACTGTTTAATATAATTCTCAGTGATAAGCAGAAAAATACTTGAAGTGTGTCTGAAATACCAATTTCTAAATTAGCTTTAAAAAAAAGTAACTTTACGACACCCACCTAAGATTAGATGTGTGTCCAACACAAGAAATTTATTAACATAGAACATTGACTTTCCGTTCTCTTTTTCTTTCCTACTCTCTCTTATATAAATATTTATCCTCTCTCACATACACAAACATATCTGTGTATGTATATATAGAGATATATCTATAGATAGATATATCTATTGACATCAAGTCGTATGTGTTTGTATATATGCGTATATACATACACTAGTGTGTGCATGTGCATACTGCAGTAGTCCCATCAAAGTGGTGAATATATACGTACACAGACTGAGTATGCTTGGAGTTTAGTATACTGGAGAAATTGACAGTTATATACATATGTGTGTGTCTATCTATCTCTCTACCTATCTATACCATCTCCCTTGACCTTGGCTTTGTTCCTGGAGCATAAAGTAGCCAAGGTACCAAAAAGTAAACTTTTCTTTGCTTTTGGAATCTTAACTCATTAAGGCTGTTTTAAAGCTTGGAAATCTTTGAATGGAATAATTGCCCAACAAAGGGTGAATGAAAATGCATGACTGGTTGTCATTGCTGTGTGACAGACCACAAAAGTAAACCTTGAGGCTAATCAACTTTTATTTAAGTTCACATCTTTCAGCAGCAAGTTTCAGTTTTGCTAAACCATTTGCCTTCTGAGGCTTAGAGTTACATGAAGCGAGGAGATTGACTTCATATTCTGCAGCATGGTGTACTGTAGAGAATCAGAACAGAGTTGTTGCAGTTATGGGAGAAGGCAGCACCTACTCGAACTGCTTCAGAGACTTCAATGTTTGTCTGGATCAATGTTAATATCTGGAAGTCTACTGGTAATAAATTATTTATGCAGATCGTCTTAAAACAAACAGAAGCTATTTTTCCTCATTGCGTAAGTAATTTTATAGGGAAGAAAAGACTGATTTTCTATTCACTTTCCTAGACTCCATAACTGACCCTTTGAAATAAACTGAGAGGCAGATTAACAGGAGAAAAACATATACACACTTATTGATTTTTATTTTCACAGGAAAATAAGGTGAACAACCAAAGAAATGGTGAGGTTTGAGAGCTCGTATACCATCTTAATAGGGGAAGAGGTGTGGGGAGAGGTAGGTCACGTGGGAGAGAGCAAATGATTTTTAAGAAAGATGAATGGGCTTTTAGAAGCATAAATATGATAATATGATCACTTGTGACAAAATTTGCCTAGGTGTGGTGTCAATTTCCAGTGTCCTCTTTTTTTTTTTTTTTTTTGAGACGGAGTCTTGCTCTGTCGCCCAGGCTGGAGTGCAGTGGTACGATCTTCACTCACTGCAACCTCTGCCTTCTGGGTTCAAGCAATTCTCCCTGCCTCAGCCTCCTAAGTAGCTGGGATTACAGGCACCCACCACCATGCCTAGTTAATTTTTTGTATTTTTTAGTAGAGACAGAGTTTCACCATGTTGGCCAGGCTCGTCTTGAGCTCCTGACCTCAGGTGATGCGCCCTGTCCTCTCTTTTAATAAGTGTCAATCTTCTTCTGTTGATGAAATTCCCAAGGAGAGGATTAATGACAATGGAGTCAATTTTGAAGGATCTGTCTTTAGGCAGATAGGAGAGTTCAGAGAAAGCCTCTCATTGCATTTGCTGCTTTTCAAGTGCTCTCAGCTCAAAATAATAAAGATAGTTGTCCCTTGGTATCCCTGGGGATTGGTTCCAGATCCTTGTGAATACCAAAATTCACCAATGCTCAAGTCCCTTATATAAAATGGCGTAGTGGCCAAGCACAGTGGCTCATGCCTATAACCCTGGCACTTTGGGAGGCTGGGGCAGGAGGGTCACTTGAGGCAAGGAGTTTGAGATTACCCTAAGCAGCATAGCAAAACCCCATCTGTACAAAAAATTTAAAAAAAATATCTGGACATGGTTGCACATGCCTGGAGGCCCAGCTACTCAGGAGGTTGAGGTGGGGGAGGGTCACTTGAGCCCAGGAGATCATGGTTGCAGGACGCCATGATTGCGCACTTTACTCCAGCCTGGGAAACAGAGCAAGATCTCCATCTCTTTAAAAAAAAACCTAAATACATATACACATATTATACACACACACACACACACACATATATGTAGGATATATGCAAATACTATACCATTTTATTACATTTATATATGCACATATTATATATACACACACATATATATGTGTGCATGTGCGATTGTGTGTGTATGTGTGTGTGTGTGTGTGTGTGTATATATATAAAATATGTGAGTCCCTGGAGAGGCCCCCACCCTCAAGGTGAAAAGCCTAATACCTCAGCCCAAAGTGAGAGCTTACATCCCTGTTTCCCCACTCGAATATTGCCTTTTCCAAAATCACCCATGGTCCACCCCATAAAAATCCCAGGCTTAGCCAGCAGAGAAGAGGATAAGTAGTTGGACGTTGCAGACTATGGTTGGATGTTGGAGAGAAGCAACTTGATTTCAGAGGGACAGCTTGATGGCATGGCTTCGGAGAGGAGTCTGGCCAGACATGGCTGGACTCCAGGGGAAGCTTACCTTCCCACTTTGTCCCCTTTTCAGCTCCCCTTCCCACTAAGAACCACTTTCATCAGCAATAAAATCCCTTGCTTTTACCATCTTCAGTTCGTTCATGCAACCTCATTCCTTCTGGGTGCTGGACAAGAACTCGGGTGCCATGAGTGCAGGTGCAAAGGGCTGTCACATTGACCCTCCACTCTTTCTGAGTCTACAGGAGTCATGGGCACCCCCACTCCCAGATGCCACCACGGGGCTGGTACAGAGTTTGCATTTGCCAGTGCCCAAAAGCACTCGCCCTGGATCCTGTACCTGCTCACCTGCCTGCTCCCCCTCCCATGAGGGGTGGAGTGCAGCAGGTTGAGTGAGTAGAGTTTGCTCCTGCTAGTGCCCATGCACTCCAGTTCCCGCCCATGAAAACATCAGGGAAATATCCTGCTTCATTAGGACCCCAAAACCACTACACTGAAGGGAGAAGTCAAGCCAAGAGCTGCCTAGGGCCAACCTGCCTCCCTTTCTATTCAAAGTCATTCCTATGCTCACTGAGATAAATGCATATCTGACTGCCTCCTCTGGAAAGGCTAATCAGAAACTCAGAAGAATGCGACCATTTATCTCTCACCTTCCTATGAAAAGGAAGCCCCCTCCCCACTTTGAGTTGTCCCATCTTTCCAGATGGAACCAATGTACATTTTACATATATTGATTGATATCTGGTGCCTCCCTAAAAGGTGACTGGACCACCTCGGGCACATGTTAACAGGACCTCCTGAGGTTTGCATCCTTAACTTTGCCAAAATAAGCTTCCTAAATTGACTGAAACCTGTCTCAGTTATTTTGGGTTAACATGTGTGTGTATACACACATATATGTATATATGGTAATAAAATGGTATCATATTTGCATATAATCTACATATATCCTTCCATGTACTTTAAATCATCTCTAGATTACTTATAATACCTAATACAATGTAAATGTTGCAAAAAGAGTTGTTACAGTATATTAGGATTTTATTTGTATTTTTTTATTGTTGTTTTGTTGTTGTTGTTGTTTTCTCTTTTTTGAATATGTTTTGATTTAAATTAGCTGAGTACTTGGATACAAAACCCATGGATAAAGAGGGCTGACTGCATACCAAAACGGTATATTTTGGGGTAGCATATGCCAAACTCCTTGACAGTCATATTTTGGGGTGGCATATTCTGGACTCCAATAATACATATTTATTTCAGACTAACATAAGATACTAATAAACAAAAACAGAGAAATAAAAATAACTCATAATCCCATCACCCACAGATAAATACCATTATGTATATAGTCCCCAGGCCTCATTTCTTTTTTCCTAAGAAGGAAATGTGTACCATATTATATATTTTATAACCTGCTTTTCTTATTTCTCTCCATATATAGGAATATTCTGCCTTTACAACATTTTCAATATCTGTTCCATATTCCCTTGGAAAGATGTATGCTCTTCTTCTACACATCCCCTTACATTGGACATTCTGTTTAGTTTCAATCTTCTAATAGGATAAGCAATGCTGCATTGAACTTCTTTGTAGGTAAATCTTAGGACAAATTAATGATTTATGCTGTTCCTTAGGATGTTTTAGAATTGCTGGTTTTAAAATATGCTAATTTTAATCCTTTCGATATTTCCAGTCTGCTTTATTAAAAGGCAATACTAAAGTGAAATCTCAGCCATACAGTCTACATACCATCACTCCTCTTTAGCCACTTTCTATTTCACAATGAACTCCTACATTTTCCATACAGCTACTTTGAACTCTAAATACGTTCATCATTGCTCTCAGTACTGCCAATGCTGGTTATTATCATTTTGTTTAATCTTTGGCAATGCAAGAGTAGGAATTCAACAGAGGGCATTGCAATATTATATGTCCTCTTACTAAATGGAGCATTTAATGGGTACTTGCTCCTCCAAATGTGCACCCATCATGGGACAAACCTGTGCTACATATTGGATATGAAGGTGGATGTGATGTGGTCACTGCCTCCAGGAAGCTTTAGCTTAAGCTAAAGGCATTAAGCACCCAAGGATGAAGTAGTAGGGGTTTAAGCAGAAGGTATTTTAAAGAAAATGAGTGCAAAATATGTGGTGAGCCACAGGACCACGTGTATTCAAATGTATGCTGTGGGCTGCTGCTGCTGCTGTTTCATATCACTTGGCACTGCTGAGAAGGCTGGCAGTGAGGTTGGTTACATTTGTCATAAATTGTTCACTTCTGCATAAAGGAACGATGGAGCAGCAATTTTTCTTTCCTAATGTTCAGTTACCAGTGTCCTTTATGTGAAATGATAACAACGGACTCTCTCCCATCGGCATCTTTGAAACACTCTCCGCCCGTGGAGGCCACTGGCCTGTCGTGGTGCAACAGAGCAGACATGTCATTTTTGTCATCAGGTCACCATGTTCCCTGCAGGTGTATGGCTCATCATAATCCTCTGTAGTTGCACTTAATGCTTTTTTTTTTTTGCAAGATTAAAAATGCATGTGTAGCACACATCATTAATTCCCAAAGTCAGTTAACGGAACTATGTGTGTATTTATGCAGCTGCTGACTCCTGAGAAACCCCCTGGGAAAGAAGACAAAAGTTCTGAATGTACTTTTCTGTAATTCAGTAAACATACAGAGTCCAAATTAAAAAAAAAAAAATTAAGGGTTTTTAATTCAACAGCCTTGCCAACAGGGGCAGTGACCACAAACACACTCGTTCATGAAAAGATCTATTTCAAGTGTTCTCCTGGAAGAAAGAACCAGTACCTGGAATGTAGGCACCATTTGTTCTTCAAACACAATTAAAGCTTTACTGGAATGCAATGCTTTGCACTCGTTAAAAATATTACAAATAGAAAAATCTGGAAATAATCCATTCTGTACTGTGTCTTTCAGACTGGAGGTTGTGGGTGGTAGCACCTCCCCTGCCCTGGAGGACTTCCCTGCTCCACTCAGCTTATCTAATCCCATATGCTTCCTGCCTGGAATCCTCCTGAAGCTGCTTCCATCTTCTACCCCACTTCCACTTGCTAAGCAGCATAGTAACGATGGTTCACATCACCTTCGCTGACTATGTTCATCATCCTGCGAAGTAAATAAATGTGGAGGAAAGGCCCCATTATAGAAGAGGAGGTGCAAAAAATTGCCACCCCAAAATGTGGCACTTGGACATACTGAGTGAAGCACGGTGAAGGAAACTGAGAAAACCTCAGAAGTAGGACGGCCTCTCCGACCTTCTCCCACCCCTTCTCCACTACAGTGGGACATAGAAACTGAAATTCCTCTTGTCCCTCTCTCCCTTGAAGTGGGTCATAAAACCTAGGAAGGTTACTCTTGGACCTACTCCCAGCCTCTTCCCCTGAAGATTCTCATGTGACAGGTGTCTTGTCCTATAGCTGGAGGGAAGGAATGTCACACAGAGAGGCCAAGAGGAATATGAATAAGCAAGCCTTGCCAAGGACCCCCTGCTTATTACCATTGGATCATATCCTTTTGTCTCCAGTCATACTTCTGCATGACTGTCCATAAAAATACACACTTTTCCCTGGGTCTTCACGTCTTCATTACTGAAGGTGCCTATGTCACTTAAAACTTGCATTAAACAAATGTGTTAGGCTTTTCTCTTGCTAATCTGTATTTTGTTATATGGACCTCAGCCATGAACTGTGAGGGATAAAGAAAAGATACTACATTTTCTCCTCTACATAGATGAGGAAGTTGCAACTCAGCAAGAATCAGTGACTTTCCAAGGTCCCATCTTTTCTGAAGAATGCCCCAGGCACCCTGAGTGCACATGCAGAGAACTGAGAGGCCACGGCTCACTCTGCACCCGAATCTGCAGGAATAAGTTTCTCTGGGATCCAGTCAGGGGCAAGTTGTAGGACTCTTAGCAATAACCTCTGCTGCAGGGTGGAAGGAGCTTCTGCCTGGAAAGCCAGGGGAGTGAGGGAGGCTGAGTGAGCTTCTCCCCTCCCAACCATCTCGCTCCACTCTGTCATCACAGCTCCAGGTGTCTCTTTCAGTTCTCACGAAGAGCTTCCAGTTACATGTTAGCTTATTCTCATTGTTTATAAAGTCCGAGGTGACAAAAAGTCTGTAGATTGTGAAAGATCAGATCCATAATTATCAAAACATACGTGCCTTGGCGATGTCAGTGTGCGAGAGCAGTACCGTTCGTTCACATATCCTCCTCCTTCTCTAAACCACCCTGTTTCACAATGAAGCCCCAAATTTTCTGTATGGCTTGTTTGGACCCTGCATAGGTTCATCATTTCTTGTTTTACCCACTAAGCAAACATTTATGGAGTCATTACTCTGCTGGAGGCTGAGTTTACAAAGAGTGAAATAAAGCAACATCTCTATCTCTCCCTTTCCCCCTTCTCTTCCCACGGAGAGCTCACAGTATAACAGGTTCTCCAGCTTTCTTCTTCCTGGTTGAGCTGAGCCATTGCAAGTCTCAAGCATCCTAGGGCTTTGCCTGGGACTTTACACACACTGATGAGTAGGTGGAGGCTGAGTTCACTGTCGGTGTGGAGACTATGTGGGGTGGTAACACCTGCAGGGGAAGGGGATGGGGTGTCCCGAGTGAGTTACTGGGCTGAGCCACCTAGGAAGGCTAGAGGCTGGAGAGGAGCCATTTCAGCCTAGGTGGCTGGTGGCATTTGTGGGTAAAACTTGGGTGACCAGCAGTATGCAGAACAAATTGCAGAGAAGGGTCAGCCCCGGGATTTCTGATTTGTTAGCCTGCAAAAAGATGGACAGCCACTCTCACCCCTCATATTTGATCTGTAAAATCGTTTAACTAGCTGGCTGGTTTCCACACTTGCTCCTTGTCAGTCTCTTTGCTACAGGGCAGCCAACATAGCCTAGAAATGCACCAAGCCCTTCTCAATACTTCCATGGACTTCTCACCACAGTTAGAATAAAATCCAGCTTTAACCTGTACCACAAGGACCTGAGTTACTTGGCCCTCAGCCTCCATCCCATCTCCTAACACTCCTCTGTCTCCCGCTCAGCCACTTTGGGTCCTTGCTGCCTTCAAGCACTCCCATCTCATTTTCTTTGTCCAATTCCTCTTCCTTCTAGATGTTCTTGGTTGGATTTAGAACTCAATTCAGATCTCACCTCTTCAGAGTCCCTTTCTGACCACCACTGTCTAAGATAACACTCCCTGCCCCCCTTGTCCTCTTCCCCTGCTTTTCAAAAATATATCTCACAGTATTTATCTCTACCTGATTCTATTCTATACCCATTTATTGTTTGTCTGTCATACCCACTAGAATGTAAGCTTCATGAGGGCAGGGGTCTATCCCTAATCACTGTTCTATCTTCAATGCCCAGGACAGTGCTTTCACAAAGCAGGGGATTGATAAACATATGTTGAATAATTGTGTGAATTAACTAACTTGGAAATGCTGTCAGGCTATATTAAAAAACATAAGTCCACTAAGAGATTTGGATTTACACATGTCATCAATTACAGAACAATCCAATCAGCACACGTGCTGAGCTAGTCCAGCCACTGATTTTAGTTTATCTCCAACTAACCAGTTTAATGAGATTGTCTTAGTCTGCATGTGTTTCTATAAAGCAATACCTGAGACTGGGTAATTTGCCATGAAAAGAGGTTTATTTGTCTCATGGTTCTGCAGGCTGTACAAGAAGCATAGAGCCAGCATCTGCATCTGGTGAGGGCCTCAGGCTGCCTCCACTTACGGTGGGAAGTGAGTGCAGAGATCACTTGGTGAGAGGAAGCAGAGGGACAGGAAGAAGGCAGGCTCTTTTTAATAACAAGCTCTCACGGGAATTAATAGAGCAGAAACTCACTCATTACCTTGAAGATGGCATGAAGCCATTCATGAGGGATTGGACCTCATGACACAAAAACTTCCCATTAGGCCTCACCTCCAACATTGAGGATTACATTTCAATCTGAGGTTTGAAGGGTCAAATATCCAAACTACAGCATTAACTAAAGCAATACTAGGAAATTAATTGATTCAGTCTTTGATAAGTACTAAAAAGGATGGCTAACCATGTGCCGTGAAATTAAATAATGGCAATTCAATGTGTTGTGGGATGCCAGAATGGTTTCCCTGAGGAAGTGACATCTAAGCCAAAGTCAAAAGGGGGAGAAGGAGTTATCCAACTTAGGAAGAAGAGATGAGCCGTCCAAGAGGGAAGCAGCACACACAAGGGCTCTGGGGTGGCCTTGAGTTTAGTTTATTGGAGAAAGTGAGAGAACAGCCTGTGTGCCTAGGTGAAAAGAAGGAGTGAGTAAGACAGGAAATGAAGCTGATGAAGCTGGGAGGACCCACACAAGCCTCACACATCTGTTTTTGTGTAGTGTGGAGGAGAGATTGGAATATGGCAAAACTGGAAACAGGAAGACCAATTAGGAGGCTATTGAAGTAATTAAGACAAGGTATCATGATAGTTTGGACTACTGAAGCAATGGCATAGATGGAGAAACACAGTAGATTCCGAAAGTGATTCAGAGGTAAAATAGGCTGTGTTGGTGACCAGACCTGAGAGAGCAGGGAAGAAGGAGGTATCAGCAATGCTTCCTATCTGTTATCAGTTGAATTATATGCCCTCTCCAAATTAATGTATTAGGGTTCTAACCCACATCAAAATGTGCCCTTATTTGGAAACAAAGTTGTTGCAGATGTAATTAGTGAAACCAAGATGAGATTATCTTGGAGTATAGGGGGGTCCTAACCTGGTATGGCAGGTACTCTTATGAAGGGGAAATCAGAGCACAGGCATGCAGACAGGGAGAACACCCCTCAACACACACACACACATAAAGGTGAAAGCAGAGATAGGAGTGATCTTTGCAAGCCAAAGAATGCCAGAAGATTGCCAGCAAACCCCTAGAAACTAGGGGAAAGGCCTGGAGTAGATTCTAACAGGCTTCAGAAGGACACAACCTGGCCAACACCTTCATCTCTGGAAGCCTCCAGAGCTAAGAGACAATACATGTCTGTTTTGTGAGTCATTCAGTTTGGGGTACTTTGTTACAACATCCGTAGTTCAAATGAATACCCTCTCATTTCTTCACACCATGACTCCCCACAGGTTCTATGCTAAAGAACAAGGGACAGGCTGGAAATACCTTTCTTCAACTCCTTTACCCCCACTACAGCCTGTGCCTACCAAAGACCTTCAGAAAGTTTGAGAAATCAAAGGCACAGAGTAGAGAATAACTCATCTATTCATCCATCCATTTGTCTAGAGATATTCACGCAAGCACTCTGTCTTTGGGATCTACACTCTTTCAAGTGCTGGATGAAACTTGAAGTATTATCCACATATATGAAAAAGAGAGGCTGGGCGTGGTGGCTCATGCCTGTAATCCCAGCACTTTGGGAGGCCAAGGTGGATGGATCAAGAGGTCAGGAGTTCAAGACCAGCTTGACCAATATGGGGAAACCCCATCTCTACTAAAAATACAAAACTTAGCTGGGCATGGTGGTGCATGCCTGTAGTCCCAGCTACCCGGAAGGCTGAGGCAGGGGACTTGCTTGAACCCAGGAGGCGGAGGTTGCAGTGAGCCAAGATCACACCACTGCACTCCAGCCTAGGCGACAGAGCGAGACTCCATCTCAAGAAAAAAAAAAAAAAAAAAAGATGCCCTTGTCTGAGGGTGGTCAGTAAAATTACAGCCAAATTCTTGAATTCAGATGAACAATAAGAAAATTTGGCTGACCTTCAAAAATGGATTCCAAATAGTAATGGCTACTATTGTGCAAAGAACTTTCCAGAGAATGTGGTAATAATGCCATGGTTTGAATCAGAAGCTATTTTGCTGGACAGGGCATTCAATAATACACTTCGGGGAGCAATCTTAAATAATAAAGGCAAGTAGGCAGGGCAGGATGACTTCATTGTTTCTATCTTCATTTTCTATAAAAGCTCCTTGTGGAGACTTCACGACATGGGTGGCCAAATTACAATCACTGAATCATACAGTGGAAGATGAATCAAAATGTCATGATTGTTCCTTCTACTCCTATTTCTGACTTTTATTTGCCAACCTTATCCCCTGGACATTTTCCTACTTAGTATTTGCAGTTAATCTCCATTTTGCAAAGTTTTCTGTTATTGTCTTTGTGCTTAAACTGCAGGAGTGTTAATTAAGATACAGAAGCTACAGACAGTCCAGGTTCACACATTTTTCAGTGTCACCATAGAAAGCAGGCTTTCAGGTGCAAACTGCCAAGAGCATTTGCCCAGTTCCCATGTGTTTTAGCTAAGTATCACTTTACATTGTTAGCAGGAAATTAGCAGCAAGATTATCCTCATATATTTTCTTTTGAAATGCCTACATTTTGTGTTTAAAAACTGAGTTTAGTTTCCTGGCAACTTTTAAATTGCTTCCTAATCTATTTCTGCAGTTTCAAGTGTCTTACTGGATTGGAGGTCAGAGCCAACCCTAGGGTTGCTAATTAGCACAAAGTGATGCATGAGAAAGCTTTGAAAAGGCTGTCCTCTCCTAGCCAAATTGGCTTTTCATCAAATATTCATTGATGTCTGATCAAGCCAAAACAGCCTGCACCAAGGAGAAGGTAGAAACTGGTCCCATCAGAGGGGACCAAGGCTTATAGAGCATGAAAACTCAAATGGAGCCCGTCTTTATTTTTCTTAGGTCCATCGCAGAGGCACAGGACTCATAAGGCACATGGGCGTGCTGTGGTATCTCCAAAAAGCCACATCCTGTGGCTCTCATATTCAAATGGTTATTTCTGCCTAGAATACAACTAGTGCTTGGTTTAAGGGTTTCAGATTGTATAGCACTGTATACAGAACAGTTGAGGCAAGAAATCATTTCTCAGGTAAACTTCTTTTCTGGGAAGACTTTCCACAATCCGTTGACCTTTCCATCAAATCCTAGTTCTTTTCTTCTTTAAAATCCTGAGTCTATCAGTCAAATTTCCAGCAAAGAAAGTCCTTTTCATCTTTTTCTTGCTCCTGAATACAAAAATACAGAGATTCATCAGATAGAGGGCGTGAGGGAGGCCACAGTCCTCAGTAAGCAAAATGAACAGGAAAAGAGAAAATTTTGAGCACACAAGTTTTTTGTTTGTTCGTTTTGTTGTTGTTTTGTCTTAAGAACTCAAGAGGCTGCGGAGAGTTGTACTTATTTATTTATTTATTTATTTATTTATTTATTTATTTATTTATTTATTTATTT